>NW_026924259.1:0-23530 GCF_032062105.1 Saccostrea cuccullata
TTGATGACCAGTAATACGATATGACTGCACTAAAACAAAGTCCCACCTTGAGCCATTACAGAAGGGATTCTTGGTCTATTTTATTTTACACACCTCAATACCCTCAAAAACAATGCCCAAAGTGAGTCCTCATCATGAAAAGTTTTGCTTTATATATGATTTTAAGAGATTTCAAGTTTGTTGTGTTTCTTAAATGACTGTGAAAACAACTTGAAAATTTGAGAAACTAAATAGATTGTGTGCAATTTACAACAGTTTAGCCAAATTAAGCGAGTTACCTAAAACGTTGCTAGCTTCATGTAACTAAATGTGTAGTATAAAGGTCAGTTTGAACCAAATTATCTTCTATATTGTTTACCTTGAAGTCATTTGCCTGTGTCTTCAGCTTTTCACCCTCTGCAGTTAGATTCTCTATGATTTTCTGGGATTCATCACTTGTGTTTTCAGATTTTTCTGATTTGTCTCCCTTTGCATCTGAGTTTGTAGTGCAGTATTGGCCACTTTGTAACCTTGTAAAGTAAAAGAGAAGATAAAGAGAAGATAATTAGGCTGAAGCCAACATGTACATGTAACTATAAATGTTTTGCAGTGTAAAGTTCACACAAAGAAAATGATATGTTTTTCTCATCCTTATTTGAATTTCTGAAAAACACTCTTTAACTAATCAAATCCAAGAAATAAATGTTGCACTGTAGTACATGTATTTCAATATAGTGACAAATTCCTAAATTCAAAATCAAACGTGCTCAGCTGACAGGCTGTGTTCAGTGTAAAATATCTATACAAGGGTACTCTGCCAGGTAACATTTAAACACAAACTTTTCTGTACAATACTCATTCAAGCAGAGTTCACCATAATAAATTACGTGCATATTAAAACAAAACTAATGAAACACAACTTATTGAAGACACTTTACAAGTTTACATACTCAATACCTAGCTGAATACTACACAACCTTGGAGAGATAACTCTATTACAAAACCAAAACTTTGTGTTAGAAATGCTTATAAACTAGGGATGTCAAAATTGTCAATATTGATATTCGAATATTCGATAGGAGTATTCGAATATTCGATAAAATAAATACATTTTGCATTATAAAATATATATTTTCACTCTCCTGTCAACCAGTATACGTTTTATGTCATTATTTTGGAACAAAATTTCACGTAGAGTATTGTAAATGCAAAGTAATTATATTTTTAAAATTTTACAGAATACATAAAGAGCATACATTTAAGGTAAGGTTTGCGTCTCCCTCCAACTTTTATTTTTTTTAATATGCACACATGCCATATATCAATTTATTCAGGGAGATTAGCTTCATCATTTAATATGATTTTCAAAGATATTGCCCGTCCCATTTTTTGAGTAAAAGACGCCAAATTTAACGTATTTCATATTTCACCTCGAATATTATTTTCATTGAAAAAATTGATTTATTTTATAAATTATCAAACTTTTATAATTAAAATGACCTGAATTAGTATAATTCATGCTTCTATTATTTAAACTATTAATTTTCCGCTATCAAAAATGTGAAAAATTGGGTAAAAAAGAAGATTTTTCAATTTTCCTTGATAAAGTGAAACCGTTGCCATGGCAACAAAAATATAAAAATCAACGTTTTACATATCTACCGATTCCATCAAATTCCATGAAGTTATTAATTTGATCATTTTAAATAATTTGAACCAAAAAAATATGTATGTCCCCAATATTATTTCCATGGAAACAGGGGCTATATTATGGGTTCGGTACACAAAAACCAGGCTTTTTCTACACTTATAAAGACAACATTTATATCACCTTGTCAGGGTGAATGTTAAAGACTAAATGTATTTTTGATATTGTTTTTAAGCAAAACTTGGCCAAAAATATTCAAAATAAAACTCCTCCTGTGCTACAAGATGGTCTAAAAATTAATTCCATGGAAGAAATCTAGCATTTATGGCAATCTTTACATCTGAATATTCTGATGAAATTGTCCATGAATTATACTGCAACACCTTTAGAAGTACATGTATATGTTTATAAAGATACTTCAGAACATGTTGCAACTAACCCAATTAAAAGCCTCTGAATTTGACCTCATGCTGATTTAGTTATTCCAACTTGTAGTAATTTCTAGACATCTTCGTAGCAAAATATCTTTATTCAGTTATGTCTCGTGACTATCATTATACATGTATGCCATCTTTTGAGTGAAATGTTGTAAGCATTGCATCCACGAAGCTGCTGTTTTGATAATTAAATGATTTCTTTACTTCGAAGAGTAGAAATGCTATCTTGAAAGTAATGTTTGTTTGCCCTCTCTTGACTCTGGGTAAAATTATTGGGTCGGTAGGTGAGAAAATCTTCAACAACATTTCTTTACGGGGAATAAGAGGAATAAAAAGAAAAAATACGGCCCTGCATTGAAAAAAAAATTTTATTCTGGTCATTTTAGTCAGTCGGTCTGGAGAGGCCGACAACCAAACATATCTTAAAGATGGCCTATTTCTACACTTCATGGACATTAGCTCAATCATTGGATTAGGTAGTCTGAGAATCTAAATTGAAATATCAGACAGAACAAAATAAAGATGAATTCTAAGTGACATCAATTCATACTTTAATGAGTTTACAGAGTACTTCTGATTTCAGAGAAAAGGCAAATTCTGCAAAATGACATAACACTGTCATAAATATTTGTCAAGAACAGGGAAAAAGAAACAATGTTACAGTGATAGATATATCTCCTTGATATCCATGAAATAATAATTTAAATATAAAAATTTTTTCTCCTTTTTAAAATCAAAATACAGAAAAAAATTAAAAGATTATAAATGTAAACAATTTTGAAATAAACTACATGTATTTGTGAAAGATTTTAATTTTAGTTGATTACTAAACTGGTCTTATCATTCCTACTAATTTAACAACCTTTCAATTTCCAAGTGTCGTATTTTAAACTGTTAAATGTTCACTGCAGCTTTATTTACAAAACTCATCAGTTTTCAGAAATACTTATTTGAGCATATTAGGTCCTGGTAAGCACAAAATTTAATGAATAAAAATATTAAATTTAATTGTTCATGTATTAGGCCTAAAAAAAAAATATGTTTGTTTCCTGTAACCCGACCGACCCATTCAAATTATCCCCGGGTGGATTTTTTTTTCTGACAAATGGCAAAACTTCGTTTGATCAATCAGCTGATTCCATTTATTAAATTAAAAAAATAGCTTGTAGCTAAATTTGAGACATAAAATATGTCAACCTAGTTTACATTTACCCTAAATATAAAGAGTAATCATTATTGTAACAACAGTTTCCCCCTACAACTTTCTGAAGTTCGTTTTCTGCTGCTATAGTCAGCCATTTTGGATGCCATGTTTGGTGTCCACTGTAATTATAACACCTGGTATTTTCAGTCCGGGATGTTTCACTATTCATAAGCAAAAAAAAAAAAAAAAAAAAAAAAAGAATTTCCGACCTACCGACCCTTGATTTTTTGGGAATGTTACAGGAAACAAACTTATTTTTTTTTAAGCCTTAATTTCCTTGCAATTTTACAAAATAACCCTTTTAAGAAACTTGTTACTTGTAAGTGTAGACAAAAGCAACCTTCAATTAATACCTTAATGTATACATTTATTTTACTGAAAACAAATTCAAAGATGGACAAACAGAGCATGCACTGCAATCATCACATACACATATTTTCTAAATATATTGAAAACAGCATGTATATACTACCAGGTAGATAGGATGCTGTTAAACATTAAATTTTTTTCTATAATCTATAGACATATAAAAAATATGCATTGGGTACAACAAATCATCATTTCTTTTCCAAATCTCCATTGACTTTGCCATGTCTGGTTCAACATCTTAGCTTGATCCATCCAACTCTCTTTAATATTCTTGAGCTGATATGGGATGACCTCTACTTTGATTGATGGCACAAATCTTTTAAGGAAACACTGAAGTACTTTTTTTTGTTCTTATCTATTCCAATTAATGACCCAATTGATCTGAAATCATATGTGTTCATTTTTACAATAACATTTAAGGAATTGCATTTTTGGAATTGCATAAGGAATTGGGCTGACCCAATTTCATTCACTCAATGAAATGAAATTTCCAATATAATCAATGAAGAATCAATATGAAATTATTGTACAATTTATACATGTAGATTGAATTAGTGAAATGCAAATGCTTGATCAAGAAAATTAATGTTCTTCATGTTCTTGTCATGCACAATTTGTATTAATTAAAAAATGAGATATTAACTAAAATCAAACCTCATTTAAAAGGTAACTTGAACAATTGAATACCTGTTCCAATAATGTTACAAATATTAGGCCTAAAAAGCAAGGATTTTTTTCATAATTTCTTGAATGAATGCATTTTTATTTTTTGGCAATGTTGGGATATTAGCCACATCCTGACATCCTTGTACAGTTTATTCATCGTTTTTAAATCTGTAGTCAGAAGATCATTCATAACTTTCAGTAAAATGAATAGTTAAATAACTAGAGCCGAGCTCGTTGCAAAGCAACGAGTAGGTCTTCCGTCGGAGCTGCGGACAGAGAGAAATGACCTTGAGTCAAGGTCATGCCACGTTCTAAGTTTAAAGCAATCTTTTAAGGGTAGATGTCATCTTATAATGTTTTACTATTAAAAAAAGGATAGTAAAGGAATGTTTGCGACCTTGACCTTGTCAGAATGACCTTGGGTCACACCATGACACACGCTGGTGATGAGCATATCCCATTTGTGTGCTACCGTATTGACAAATTCACACATGTTTTTTCAAACAATGCATCCAGCCAAAATATCTTATCATAAATGACCTTGATTCAAGGCCACACTCTGCATGATTTAAGCCATACCTTTTGTTTAGATAGGCCTTGTCACAGCTAATATACATGTGTAAAAAGTAATGGTCAATTTAAAGCAATGTTTGAATTTTGGAAAAGCCGGATAAACTTCAAGGTCAAAGTTCATGATATACAAGTATTTGAAATGATTTTATCACAGGTTACGTACATGTGATGTTTGTGTAATATGAAAGCCTTATCTCTTCTCATTAAAAAGTTATGATCAAGCCTCAAGGTCAAGTTGTCAAAAGTCAGTGTATTTAGAAAAGAGTTGTCTTAGGTAATACACAGGGATAAAATAAAAACCCTGTCTCTTCTCATTCAAAAGGTATGAGTATTGTTAATGTTTTTGAAAAGCCGGTCAAACTTCAAGGTCAAAGGGTAAAAAATCAGTGAGTTTTGAAAGGCATTGTCACAGTTAATACATTTTTATAAAATGGAAGCTTTCAAAAGTTATGGTCAATTTAAAGTAATGTTATTATTTTTAGTAGGTCAAGCTCCAAGATCAAGGTCACAGGGTCAAAAATCACAGTATATTTGAAAATCAGATGTCATAAATAATGCACATGTGAAATATCAAAGTCTTATATCAACTCATTCAATAGTTATTATCAAGTTTAAAGTTCTCGTGACAGATGGACAGCTGGCTGACGAATAAGGTTTAATGTTCCCTAAAAAAATAAATACATGTAATTCGAACATGATAAATTGAGAAATACGAATAATAATAAAAAAAAATTAGAAAATATTAGAATATAAATCAGGTTTCCTACATGAGATTTCCTTAAAGACTTATCAATACATATTATTCAAGTACATGCAAAACATATGCATGTACGTTGGAGGTTCAAGACGCGGAGACCGGTCATTTCGATGAGAACGTATACACAACTGTCTCGTTACGGGGTAGGTGGTGTCATAAAAGGATTTAATTCGCCTGATTCCACCTCTGATTTTTTTTTAAAGTCTGTCTTTGCGCTAGCCTGCTAGTGCTTTATATTGTTTAAACAGAATTTAATTTTATGAAAAGAATTATTTTTAATGCTTATTTTTGACATATGCTTAAATTATTTACCTATCAATTTGAGTTTAAATAGTAAAAAGGAATTTGTCACTCAGTATTTATCGGTCCTTCGGATGAGACCGTATAAACCGAGGCCCCGTGTCACAGCAAGTGTGGCACGATAAAGATCCCTCCCTGCTCAAAAGCCGTAAGTGCCGAGCATAGGCCCAAATTTGCAGCCCTTCACCGGCAATGGTGACATCTCCATATCAGTGAAATATTCTGGAGAGGGAAGTTAAATAGTATACAATCAATCAATCTAAGGAATTAGTGTCAATCCTCTACATCAAAGAGCGTCTGACTTGTATGCATGATATAAATTGCGTAAATGTGTTAATTGAAATTTGAATGAATCCCGTATGTTGTGTGAGAGAGTCAGTTTTGTACTGGACATTCCATCATCAAGAAAATATAGTTTTACTCTGGACTATTCCGAGTTACCAAAACGTTTGTGTGTGTGTCTGTGTGTGAGCTTTACAACTGTCTTTGTTCTCTGTGACTTGATTTGATTTATTTTTCAAAATACATACTTTAACTTTTTATTGCTTGACTTACGTTTAATAAATTTTCATCACAAGTTCACTTGTGTTACTTTAACCAAATATATTCTATTAAATTAATGATTCCATCTTCTTTGTTAACTTTAAATTGCTAGAAATATAGTGTAAAAATCCAGAATGAAATAAAGAATGTTAAAAATGACATTATTAATTGTCGGAAATGCAATGCAAAATTCCGGAAATAAATTGCAGCAAAAACTGGTACCTCCACTTACCCAAAGAAACTAATACATGTAGTACATGTACACATTTCGATGCTCGATTGAACACTCTAATCGGCACAAGTTTTAGAAATTAAAACGTTTATATATAGGAAAGTTTAGTGACGCATACTAATCTTTTTTTTCATTTATTTGTTAACCTGCGAATAAAAAATTATTGGATAACATTATAATAGGTTATGGATTAATCATGGATTTCAACACCAGTCCTGACCTGTACGTACGTGAACAAACTAACCAATTGACATTCTCGACTCTGAAGGAAAACATTGTATCATTTGAGGGAAGGGGGTTACCTATCGCGATGAGAGGAAATTTTTAAATAATCTCTTTTAGTCCAATAAACACGAAAGAATGGCTTGGAATATTTGTATGCAACTACATGGCTTTCTCAGAAACAATTTTGCATTTGTTAAAAAAATTCTAATTATTCATTTTTTTCTCTCGTATTCTGAAAGCTCGGAATGTATATATTTTAGGCGCTCTTCCGTGTAAAACAGCATGTACTGTGTTACAATCATGTACCCGTAAAATATATAGTGTCATAGTGATATTCTTTTTATTCGAGGAAATAAAAGAAATACATTCGGTACAATACAATTATAAGTTATGTATCAATTCATGCAAAACTCAAAGTTGCTTCATTTAATTTTCGATTTTCATGAGAATTGGAAACGTCACTTCCACTTACAATTTACTGTGCGCATTTGCCATGTTTATTTGTATTTGCTAATTTAAACAACATCGCAATTTTTTCTGATATAAAGCAAATAGAATAACTTGATATAGGCCCGTATGCATGTAACGATTGCAATTACTTCGAAGTGGAGGGGGAGACGGGGCCTAAAAACATGTGTACCTTTCCAATAATAGAATCATCCGTAGTAACAAATCAAAAACAAGTTGCAGTATTGATATCCCCAATTTTTTAAATAACGAGACTATAATGGACTTCACAAGGGTAGAATTTAACATTAATTTATGTACAATACATGCGCAATTAAAATCACTATCAAAATTGGCAGAGTGATCGATAGATCATCCTGTGTCACCTATCAGTGTAACCAATGAACTCGTCCAGATACCTGAGCAGCAGAGAAAAGCAGCACATTTTATTCATTCGTCAAGGAAAAGAATCCGACATTTAACACTTTTAAATCTTTGAATACACATACACGTTCAAGAAAACCTTTATACTTGTGTCTAGAAATATTCTTACGATTAACGCAAATAATCTAGGACTCGAGTAAAAATCAAAGAGCGGTAATGTTGACCTCATGAATGTATATAGGTCAATTGTGCGATCGATGAACGGCTTTCATAACAGTACACACACACAACAGTCAGGGTCCGCGGAAAATTCACGATGCATGAATTAAATGACAGTGAATTATCTTAACAATGCTTAAGCTTGAATTATTTTTTTTATAAATAACAATGATAATGCTACATTGAATATTAATCGAAGGAAAGATGATTAAGTATTTTCCCCCTCCCCCGTCTTGTTATTTAAACTTAACACAAGGAGAAAGTTGTCTCTGAATAATCTGTATGACATCCAGCTAGAGAATACGTTAAAAACTTATTTAAACAAAGTTAAACATTCAATTTAGCTATAGGTATATTATTCTTGTCCACCCTATTACATTTATTTCAGTTATATACGTGTTATACGCATACGCACAAAGAATTCTTCTTCACTTGCCGTATAAAATCACTTACCTGTACATGGATTATAAAGTTTTCTGCTCATTTAATAACACATCACTCAAACAAAATAACGTTTTCATGATATCAATAAGATGTTAAAGAACCCATTTCAAATCGATAACCATATCGAAATATTTACCGTTTTTGAGTTATAGAGCAAAAACTTTCAAGGTCTTTCAAGGTCCCTAAATCCCTAATTTGAGGGGCCAGCCCCTTTTTAATGATGTCAAATGATAGATCTTAAAATTATGCACAATATTTGTTCAACATGTCTTAACAAATTATTTTTAGTTTAAAAGATACATATGGAAATATATGTCAATTTTTGCGCTTTAAGGCATTCTCATTTTTGACCCCTATCTAGCACCGTTTTGAGGGCAGAAATCGAAAAAGAAAAAGCGATGTGCACAACTTCAATTCTTCTAGTATTTGAATTCAGTAGAATTTCTGCTCCAGCTTTTGTCGTTTCTGAGCCTTTGTCTGGAAACGAACAGTACCAAATTTTCATTTAAAGGGAAATAACTCGAAAGCGGAAGAGAATTTTTGAAATTTTTGAAGACTTTCTAATTGAGTTTTGTAACGTTTAAAAACTCTGAAAATTTGAGCGAAATCCGTTAAGAAATGAGCGAGTTACGAGGCCTCAAAGTTGGCGTCTAGGAAAAAAAAAAGAATAATAGGAATAATCTTAACCATCAGAATCAGTAGAAGGTCTTCCGCCTGAGCGGAAGACCTTAAATTACCTGATGAAAATACTATCAACAATCAAACTGTCGACATCATCATTGGACATGGTCAAATGCACCGTGACTTTTCTTCCCTGTTCGGACTGCATAAAGCATAATATTTACAGGATACTCTCAGGTCTTTTCTTTTTTCCTTCCCATTCTCACTTAAAATTTTAGTGTAGTGGTGAAGAGAGAAACAGCACAATGCGTCGATAACTTTCTTCTGATCGGAATGGCCTACAACTTGCCACATTCCGTATCGAAAATAAACAAGTCCTCCTTTATTGGTTCATCCACATGCATCACGCTAATCTCAAAGGCTTTTAAGATTCCTATGCTTTGATTTGTTATAAGACTTTCTCCTTAAAACGTCCTTTGTTTTTAGTCCTAACAATAAGTGACAACAAACATCAAGTATGACAGAGGAAATTCGTTACCGAGATGCTTAGCATCGCTGGTTTAAAGTCGCCTGTTTCAAACGCTTTGGTGATTTGCAAGAGTTATCTCCCTGTTAACGCAAACCTTACCTTAAAATGTAATGAACATTTGTTTTTTGAAAATTCAAAAGAGTCTTTAGTATGTTCCAGATTAATATATATATCATCTTACAAAATCTACACCAATTTCTCCTACAAATTTATACCACGCTAAACAGTTATCTACTGAAGAAAAATTAAAATCAATTAATTTTAGCTAATTATTTTCCCGATAATTATTTTATAGCTGCAGATCTGTAGCTCTCCGAAAAATATATAGTGACAGACCGGAGAGCTACAGTGCCACCCATTGAAAAAACTGTTATATCTATTGCGCACAAAAAATTGCGCTGTTTCTCGATTTATTTCTCGTTGTTTTAAAAAACGGTCATCTCAAAATATTACTAACCGTGCATTCCTAACATATTCTTTCACTATTTCCACAACATAACATTCCTTATAATTGTTATTACGGTAATAGCCCTCCTGGCTCTGATATTGAGATCATCGAAAATTTTGCCTATTTATAACACCATTTAGGTTTGTAAGATAATTCAGTCCAACACACTTCGTACAGATGTACACTACGAAAGTACTTGATAGAGGAGTAAGGAATCTTTTAAAATCTAGCTAGCTTTTTTGCAATTGAGGTAAGAATTTGAAAGAATTAATCCAGAACCGTGCACACTTTTTTGTGTGCAATGAATATACAGTTTTTTCATGGGTCGCACTGAAGCTCTCCAGTCTGTCAATATATATATATTTTCGAAGACCTACAGATCTACAGCTATTATTTTTAATGATATATACATAAACAAGGGATCCATGTGTTTTCTGTAAAACTGTGTCCTTACAATAATACAAAATGATTGTAAGTACTTGGCACAGTAATACCACTAATTAAATGATCGAAGAATATATAATTTATTCTAAAAGTTACACTCACATTTTTAAGGCAATCCAACAGGAGTGTCTTTTTGAAAATCAAATCTTATTACTAGTCACAACCGGTACCAATTTGATTCAATTTCAAATAAAACTTGCCAGATTTTTCTCTCTATTGAATACTTGTATACTTAAAAAGCGAATATTCGAATCATATTTTTATATTTCGAATATCAACTCATCAGACAAATGAATATTCATATATTCGTTGACATCCCTATTATAAACAGATCTGAAATGGGAATCGGATTCACAAAGAAAAAAAAATGCTAGATGGGAATTCTGTATGAGTCTATTGTGCAGACTGCCCTATATTCTGTATCACAGTGTATGTTTAACATGTTAAACAATCAGAAAGGCTTTCCATCCAGTTGAAAACCTGCATGGGCTTTTCCTGAAAAGAACAAAAATTTTTTTGCTTCAATTCAGGATTTTTCCTCCTTTTAAGGCCACATAAAATTAATCTTTAGATTCTCATCCTAATTTGCTAAAAAATCGGGGCGGGTGGGCGGATTTTATTTTTTTATAATTGTTAAATGTATAAGTATCAACAAAACATGAACTCTTCGTACACATTTTTTTTCATCATGTCAATGGCAAAATGAATAGATTTTCTTTTCATATTCTTTTAAATATTTAAAGAAAATTATCGCTTTTAAATAATTAAATTCATAGTTAAATAATTAACAAATTATCAAGTACACATATACGGCACACCCAGTGGGGATACCAATAAATTGTGTATGCATGACCTCATCGACCTTTCCCCAAATACCTAGTTTATTTGTACCAACGAATCCCTCTGTTTTGTGTAAAATATCATAGATTTCCACCTTCCTCAAAATTTGATCGATCTTGAGACTTGACATATTCGACATTAAAATAGGTCATATTTGCAAAATCCATAAAATATTCTAATAAAATATTTTACTGAAAAACCTAGGCCTGAACAGTTTTAAGAGTTAACAGAAGTCATTTCCTTAGCACTTCACGTTCTCAAAAGTCTGCCAACGATGTTTTATTTTTTTTCTTCAAAGTAAAATCACACGCAACTGGAGATCGTTAAAACTTGACCAGATGTCATTTTCTACCTCTATTTTATTTAGTTAAAATCTCATTAAAAATTGCCAGCGATGGTCACAGTATCTAGATGTGTTTATGCTCATTTATTCTTCTCTGTCTTTTCTACACCGACAAATTATAGATCTATTCCTTCAATATTTAAACTGCTTTTTCTCCATTCTTCACATGGCTCTTTTGGTATAAATAGACTTTTAATACAAACGGGAGATAACTCTTAAATTTGACCTAAATTTTTGCTGAAAATACATGAAAATACCCACAAATCAAAATAAAAAACACCGGGGCGGGACATTTTGAGAGGGGCGGGCGGGGATGAGAATCTAAAGATTAATTTTAATTGGCCTAATCTAGGATGGAGTAGGTCATTATCAGTGGTATCTGTCCTCTGTCCTTATGTAGTGCTAATCTACTTTCTGAAATCATAAATATACTGCACAACAATCTGCTCCAAGTTATTCTAAATTTATTAATAATTTGTACTCTTGGAAATATTCAGAACACCACCAGTCTCTGTAGTTCTCCCAGGCAACTACAGTATAAAGCACAAAGGATATAAACTCTGGAAGTGTTTTTTTTTACTTTTGTTAAATTATTACATTTATATGTGCTGGAACGTTTTTAATATTAACATATTTGAGAACAGAAACTAACTTCAGCATCAGCATTCACATCAGTTTTTGCGGAAATTCATTTTGGTGGATCCAGACATTGTTATTCCCAGGGAATAACTATGATTTCCTTTTCCTCTTAAATTGAAAGAAGAGATCATGGATACAACAACATGAATGATGTAGATAGCATAGCAGCATACATTGAAAGGGACTGATTTTATTTATTTCATAACTTTAAAATAATAATAATGAGATATAAACTTGTAGAACAACTCAGCTATGTTAAGGACTGAAGTAGAAAATGTGATCCTAGCACCATTTTCATATGTTAAACATATTACTTTCTAAAAAAAATTGTAACAAAATAACTGAACACATGTAGAAAATGTAATACAGTTAACCATCATGGATAGAGCTGGGCGTTACACAGTAACAGTTATATTGCATGTATCAGTTGTTTGTCATGTGATAAGTATTTAAAACAAGAGGCCCAAGGGCTACATCACTCACCTGAGCACATCAGCTAGCAAATATCAGATCAGAACTGAAAGTTTACCGAGGTGGGGGGGGGGAGGGGGGGGGCTTGAATTTTAATACTATTTGAGAATGCCTTCATACACTACCAGAGGATGATTTCACATGAGTTTCATCTTTCCTGTCTCAATGGTTCTTCAGAAAAAGATTTTTAAAGATTTTTCCTATATATTCCCATGTAAAACATTGATCGGCCATTTTCGCCCCATCCTACCCCAGGGGGTTATGATTTGAACAAATTTAAATCTACACTACCTGAAGATGCTTCCACATAAGTTTCATCTTTCCTGGTCCAGTGGTTTTTGAGAAGAAGATTTTTAAAGATTTTTCCTATATACTCCTATGTAAAACTTTGATCAGCCATTTTAGCCCCACCCTACCCCTGGGGGTCATGATTATAACAAACTTGAATCAACACTACCTGAAGATGATTCCACCTGAGTTTCATCTTTCCTGGCCTAGTGGTTCTTGAGAAGAAGATTTTTAAAGATTTTTCCTATACACTCCTATGTAAAACTTTGATCAGCCATTTTGGTCCCACCCTACCCCTGGGGGTCATGATTTGAGCAAACTTGAATCTACACTACCTGAAGATGATTCCACATGAGTCTCATCTTTCCTGGCCCAGTGGTTCTTGAGAAGAAGATTTTTTAAAGATTTTTCCTATATACTCCTATCTAAAACATTGATCAGCCATTTTGGCCCCACCCTACCCCGGGGGTCATGATTTTTACAAACTTGAATCTACACTTCCTGAGGATGAATCCACATCAGTTTCATCTTTCCTGGCCCAGTGGTTCTTGAGGAGAAGATTTTTAAAAAATGCCATTAATTTTTCTCTAATTTATAAATAATTATCTCCCCTTGGAAAAGGGCGTGGCCCTTCATTTGAACAAACTTGAATCCCCTTTACCCAAGGATACTTTGTAGCAAGTTTGGTTGAAATTGGCCCAGTGGTTCTTGAGAAGAAGATGAAAATACGAAAAGTTTACGACGCGCCGCCGACAACAACGACTACGATGACGACAGACAACGGACAAATTTTGATCAGAAAAGCTCACTTGAGCCTTCGGCTCAGGTGAGCTAAAAAAATAGAATTGTTAAGCTGAATGTAGGAAATGAGGCAAAGACAAGGACATACACTTGTTTTTGAAGAAAAAATTGATTCACATTTAAAGATGTTTACTTTCTCCACCCAAAAAGTGCAGAGAGCTAGTCTGTGCTGGGAAGTTCTGAAAATATTGCAGAAAATGTGTTCAATAGATAAAAAATTCCACTTCGCTTTAATTCTGTATTAAATAAAGTTATGCAAACCAGAATCAGCTCCCAGTACTTTTCAAAATATACACTATATAAGCAATTAATATTCCATATTTCAGCTCAAACAATTTAGTCTATGCCCTTACACTTTGATGTAAATCAAGAATACTCTTATCCTTGTAGTTCTATACATTCCTGTCCTTGTGCAGCTCCAATGCTACTAGATAAATTCATATTCTATTTACATTGTAAATAAATATCTTCTTTTCGTTTTAATGATTAGGCTTTTTAAAAAAACACACGATGACTTCATATCAATTTAAGGTTCATAAACCCTCTGCTCACTCATATAAAATGTAGCTTGAACCTTAATGATTTTCCAAAAGAGATGTATTTTACATGTATCAGTAAAATACAAACAATTATAGCATAGCTTGCAGGGCAAAATTGGAAAAAAAAGACACTTCAACTTGGCAAATCTATAAAGGAAATTAAGGAATAATGGACATTTATGTCATTAAGAGTTATCTCTCTTATCAGAGTATCAATGAACTTTAAGCATGTTTTGTAATTATTAAACCAGTGAATCAATTCCTCAGGATCACTTATACTGCGTCATGTTAAGGCTGCAAGGTGACGTCATATTTGATGAGAAACTTTCTTCTATTACTTGACAGCATTGTAATCAAGTATGGTGATTTTACAAGATTTTATAAATAATTGATCAAGTAAAGAAATATGAGTTGTTATTTACGAATCATCATGTCGTTAATTTGATTTTAGTCGCTTGTTAAATTTTTCATGACATCACAATTAAGCTTCCAATACAGTGCACCACAAAATGTGAACTCAAACCTTCCTTAACATAACTGAGAATAGACTTTTTAGTCTTGTCCTCGGAGAAAGTGTGCTCATACTGAGGTTTGTTCCGCCTGACTGACAACTGTACATTTGATTGTTACGATTTGATATCTCTTTAGTGTTTCTTATATCAAGAATGGGCATGCATAAAGGATAGATAATTGAAGAAAAATACACAAGTCTATGAAAAAAATTAAAATAGTCTTTGAAAAGGCGATATTTAAAACTTTAAAAAGTGTGGTACCAGGTGGATTCGAACCCACGACTTTAAAATGAAAGTTTCCACAGTCTAAAAGTCAGCACATATATCAACTGAGCTAGTCTGACTATCAGAATGAAAAAAATAAATTTGAAGCAGATTATCAAAATCAGGTTTTCTTATTTTTTGTAGGTTTTTAGTGAATTTCGACCCTAGGGCAGGGGTGCCCCTCAAAAATTCCTATCTTAAATTATTCCTTACACCCCAACCTATCAAAATATCACAATTATATTTAGGGGCAGGCCTGCCCTGAAGGACTTCTAGGCCAAAATCCATGCAAAAATCAACGCTTAAACAGACAAATTTGTGTTTCGGCCAATTTTGGAGGTTTACTGAAAAGTTGTAAATAATAAATTTGAGGTATAAAATACAAATCTGAAAAATTTTAGACATACATACGGTAGAAAACAACAAATGAAGATTGATCTTTAAATGTCACTTTTTTCCGGGAAATACTGAAATTTTTACCGACCCGACCTAAATTTTACCGGTAAAAACCGACGGTCCGGTGACTTTCGCATAGACTGATGTAGACTGAAATTGTTCTCTCCTATAGGTCAATTCTTTTGTCAAAGTGAATACATCCTTAGTTGAATTTTTGTCCTCAATGGATTATTTTTTGGGTAAAAGACATATACAATCTCAAAAAGATTTGTTTTGATTCATTTGGTAGTTATTTTCAACTCAACCCCTTTTGTATTCTTCAAAATCATTTCGGGAGGGGATCCGCTCCAATTTGCTACATTGCCAGTATATGAACATATTCTAACTGTGGTAAGGATTTGTCCCGAGACAAAGTTAGATTATTCTAACTAAGTTAAACTAATGTTTAATTTTGAACCATTATCCCACATGAATGGATGTGATTGCTTTTCCCAATGGGAAACTGTTAGTTATAACAATTTATTATATTATTTAGCTTAAAAACAAAATATTGCAAAATTTAACTCGACAAGAACGACACCCTCAAAGACTTTATGTAAGTTCATAATTCTTACGCAATTTTCAATATCATTGTGAATTATATCAACTTGTTCTTATGAAAGAGCTTTCATTTCTTGAGCACCTCACAATAAGGCCTGGCAAGGATGTCTTTTGCATGTCTTATTTGTTCATTAATTAACATAATACCAATTCTGAAAACTTTGCAAATGATGAAATTGAAAGCGAATCTTGAACGTTTCGTAACCTTGAAATACATATAGTAAATAAACGAATATAACAAGGTATTTCAAGGTTATCACTCTGTATAACATATACAAAACATAAAGTTATAATGCTCACCTATTCCACGTCACTCTCGGATAAATATTATGTCTTAAACTTCTTGAAATTGATGTGACAGTTCTCACGCACATGCCTCCGACGGTCGCCATTGTTGATTAAAATTTTGGTGCGCTTCCGGTCGGCTTAAATATATCCGAAAATTGATCAAAACAATTACATCATTATATTTCATGCAAAAATTCCGTTTTTTAACTGATTCCTTAAATGATCTTTAAATCAAAGGCTTTTACTATACATCATCATATTACAAAAATTATAAAATCATCGCGGTTTTCTAACGTATTTTGAGATGACCCACATCAATAACTCATACTCAAGTTATTCGAGTTAAACGAGATAATGCTTGAAATCTTTTCATTCTAATCAATTCTATAATAAAACGTTAGTTTCTTATATATTTAATTTTGAAATCTCTCTTTTTACCATCATCCTTTACTGAAAGGCATAGCATTTATATAAATCTATTCTTGAATGGAAATTAATACGTTTGATTTACTCAAAATTAATCCTAGTTTCACTTTTCCTCCTAACTTTCTAGAAAATACTGTTACCAAACATACCAAATAAAGGTAAGATTGGATATAAAATGAGTGACACATGATTCTGCCCTAAACAAAGACAAGCATAAGAGGCAGTATCGTAGGATATTGGTCTATTTTTGTCAAAACATTGGTGTTTGTGATAAATACGTCTGCAACCTTCAACATTAAAACAGTGTGAAAGTAATGTACTGTAAGTGTTTGTATGTTTTTGCGTGCGAGAAGGGGGAAGAGAAAGAGAGCGAAAGATAGAGGGTGAATGTTAAATTGGATGATATAAGGTTATGTGATATAAATTTAAATCTCAGCGAGATCCTAGAGACTAAATTTTTAGTCTCTATATGGATCTCACTGAGATTAGTTATAATTTTGTGTCATTTTTAGCTCACCTCGACAAAGTCGAAATGAGCTTATGCTATACCCCCGGCGTTGGCGTCGGCGTCAGCGTCCCAGGTTAAAATTTTAGGAGCAAGTCCATTCCTAAGTAACTATAAGCCCTATATATACCTGAACCAAACTTGCAAGATGATGCATCTAGGGATGTACACTACCAGACTTGCTTCGGATGCTGGATCTGACTTACATTTTCCAGATGAGTGACCAGGTTAAAGTTTTTGGAGCAGGCCCATTCCCAAGATGAGTGACCAGGTTAAAGTTTTTGGAGCAGGTCCATTGGCATTCCCAAGTAACTATAAGACCTACCCAGACCAAACTTGCATGGATGATGCATCTAGGGATGGACACTACCAGACTTGCTTCAGATGCTGGATCTGACCTACATTTTCCAGATGAGTGACCAGGTTAAAGTTTTTGGAGCAGGTCCATTCCCAAGGAACTATATGCCCTACCCAAACCAAACTTGCATAGATGATGCATATAGGGATGGACACTACCAGACTTGCTTCAGATGCTGGATCTGACCTACATTTTCCAGATGAGTGACCAGGTTAAAATTTTTGGAGCAGGTCCATTCCCAAGGAACTATAAGCCCTACCCGGACCAAACTTGCATAGATGATGCATCTTGGGATGTACACTACCAGACTTGCTTCGGATGCTGGATCTGACCTACATTTTCATTCCCAAGTAACTATAAACCCTACCTGAACCAAACTTGCATAGATGATGCATCTAGGGGTGGACATTACCAGACTTGCTTCAGATGCTGGATCTGACCTATATTTTCATTCCCAAGTAACTATAAGACCTACCTGAACCAAACTTGCATGAATGATGCATCTAGGGATGGACACTATCAGACTTGCTTTGGATGCTGAATCTGACCTATATTTTTCATACAAGAGACCAGGTTAAAGTTTTGGGGACAGATTAATCCCAATGAACTTGAAGTCCTTGATATCTGCAGTATTAACAAATTTATGAATATTTGTTTACACTATACATGTTTTTCATGCTACATGCATAGAAATGTGTATATGCCATGTAAGGGTTTAAAACACAGTTTGCAAGAATATTGTTGTTGGGATAAATACTAGACATTAAGAAAATATGATGTGAGATCTGCATTACTTACACTGATAACATTCGTCGAGGTGAGCTTCATAATCTTTGATTACCTATGTTTCTACTTCAATAAGCACCACATGCAGATTTAATACTTTGTAACCTTTTGTATGGTTTTTGGTTTTACCTATTGAACATATTTGTAGATGGATGTACCAAAGAATTTGCACCTATACACATCAAACAATGACAGCATTACTGAAGACTTGACGGCACATGCTTCTTCACTGGGGGATAACGATTCCTGTTCTTCATCCTTTGTGTCACAACAGAACTCCGTGACCTCACCAGCCGATCAACTCCAGCCTGTGTTAAGATACAGTAGAAGCAGCAGTACAGATAGCACAGATTCCCAGGATAGAGGGGAGATTAAATCTGTAGTGAGAGTGAAGGACCCTACACTAGATTTCTCTCCTCTCATGGCCTTACTCCAGCCTCAAACAGATCTCAATAAGCCTCCAGCTAACTGGTTAAGGAGGAGGTCACTCTCCCAACAGCAGAAGGCTAGGCAGTTTCTGTGGCCAAAAAGAGTTTCAAGGTATGCAATATTAGATGTGGAATGTTTTTAGATTTACACCTTTCTTTATATTCACAGGCAGGGTTTCCCTAAGAATTAAAATAGCAGGGAACATTTAAAAAGCAGAAGGGATTCTGAGGTTCTTTCTCCCATAAAGAGTTGAGAGATGATATTAAAATAGCTGGGGGATATGATTATAAGCAGTGAAGGTTTTATGGACAACCCTGACAGTATATAGTGGTACATTTAGGGGGGGGGGTCTGCAGAGCTGCCAACCCTTACTATTTTGGCGTAAGTCTTACGAAATTAACGTCCAAAGTACGCCTTACGATATCTCTCTTTATTTTTCCGATTTCGCTTTTTCTCGATCAAAGTTTATAATACCAGAATTTTCATAACTGGCCGTCTACAGATTCTACTATTATAATTAAATATTCATAATCCTTACAACGCTTGCTTGTATCGTCGTTTCGGTTTTAGATGGCCGATCGCATTCATGTCAATGTTTTAAAGTAAACAAAATGGAAACGTGCCTCAAATTGCTCCGATTGCATGACCATTTACAAAACATCTTCAGCGGCAGGGGGCCTAGGCGGTCCCCGGACCACGCCTTACTATTTCTCATTTCAGAATGTTGGCAGCTCTGGGTCTGTAAAAAAAAAAAATGAACAGATGAAATTCCCAAAAGTTCTAGGCTAGGATTTTCAATCTTTTTCACAATAACAGTTACCCGTAATAAACATCTGACTCCCATGATTATATTCTCAATCTGTTTACCTTTATATCCCAGTATAATTTAAAATTAATTATAATTTTGTTCCTATATAATCTTCTACAATGCTGTGTTTTAGCATACCACAGTCTTAGAGGAGTGGATTTTACTATGCAGTAAAATTTAATTATTTTGAATCACATTCTTTGGTCAATATATGCCAAATCTAATATTAGAAATACCAATTTCAAATACTGTAATTTTTTTCACCTTCCATTTATATTTACAGTTCTCAGTGATTTTCAGATTACAAAGGTATTTAATAAACTTTATTATTAACCAGAAACATTCTCTTTTCAGTTTTGCAATGGCAAACAATGCATTAGACCTTACAGGAGAAGTTGATGTGATCTCACAAGCTAAGGTGCTCAGATGTTTACTTGTTATTTAATGATTTTGGAACTTCCTTTTACCCGGGATAAAAAAATCTTAATGATTTGAAGTTATATGGAATTGTTGGTAATATACTCTAGTAGCATGTGTATCAAATAAATTGTTAATTTGATAAATGTATTTCTTTTACTCCAGAATATCAAGAAACTGCTGAAGATGCCGTTTTCGTCCAAATCCCAGATCAGTATGATGGTTCACAAGGTAGACAACTCTCTTCTGATTGATGACTTTGATATCCACAAAAACCTACTGAGAAAACAGAAGGTAAGTTAATAGGTATATGTCCTGTAAAATATTAATAGATATTGTTTAATGTGTACAATTAGTTCTCATTTATGTTCAATATTTGACTTGCTCAGAAATAGTTTCATATAGTTTTGGACATAGAAACACAGGAGTGTTTACTTGCTTGAATGAAATATGAAGAAAACGAATACAAATCAAACTCAAAATGTGTTAATTTTCTTTTGGAGTTTTTGTTCACTTTAATCAAACTTGGTAAACATGGTAGTTTTTAGAAAGGTTACAACTGAAATCAAGTGTTATAATCATAAATTTCATTGGTTTTCATAGAATATCAAGATGCAGAATGGTTTGTTGATTTATTTAATTATTTACACTCCTATGACTTTAGGATGACTGGAAATGGTTGAGAGAATTTTACTTGGAGTCAGTAAAGAAAGACATGCAGGTAATATTTTTGGGATTTACTTTTAATTAGAGATTGTATATAAATCTTCATTGATGGAAGTCTCTAACAAGTTCACTTACATGTGTATTTAGGTCAGGCTTGGGGTCAATTACTTTAAAATGTAATTAATTACTTTCAAATACATTGATAATTTTGTCAATTACTTGCAATTACAATTACATTGATTTTTTCAAATGTAATTAATTACTTTCAATTACTTTGACAAATGTAATTAAATACATTTCAATTACTTCGAGTTTTATTTTTATAAAAAAAATAAAAGATTTTTTTTAATAAGATTTTTTCTATAGCGATCGAACACGAACTTTCATTCAGTGTTTTTGTCCTTGGGTATGATAGGGGTTCACACCTGGTCAAAATTAGACCTTTACCTTATAATGAGTGTGACACACTCATTAAACAAATTAAACATTATGAGACAATTAATTATTGTACAAACACAAGCCCATGCTACACTAGTATGGTGTATGGCAAGATCTTTTTGTTACTTTCTCAAATCCATATTTTTGAAGGAAATGAATAATATCTATCACAATTCCATTCATTATTTTCTATCTTAAAATGAATAGAATACAGATAAATCTAAAAGGGGATGTAGTTAGTCTAATTACTGTAAAACAAATTAACTATCTCAACAATCATTGTTATTTGTAAGTGGGAATAGGGAGAACTGAGATTTATAAAACATGGGAATAAGTAAAATAAACCCACCAGTATAAAACTATGTATCAGTATAAGACACCTTTTTAAATATAAACTTTTATTTTGAAAAAAAGTAATTGAAATGTAATTGAAAAGTAATTGAAAATACATGACCTTTTTTGAAATGTATTTAAATACATTCAATTACTTGTAATTGAAGGCTCGCTCAAATACAAATTACTTCCAATTACTTTGAAAATTGTAATTAATTACACTCAATTACAATTACTTTATTCAATTACCCCATCCCTGATTTAGGTGAAATGTGTGCCAAAGAAAAAGAAGACCAGAGACTATCTCCAGAATAAGAACATGCTTTCCAAGTTTCTGTACAGAAGGTACTACATGTATTGTTAAACCTGTTCTCTTTATATGTAGTCATTTTCAATGCATTCAGTTAAAAAGGGAGTTAACTTGTGGTAAATGATTTTCTCAATAAGGTGATTATGATACAGTGAACTTCCCAGTAACAGTTTATGGAGCTATATGAAGATACTGAATACAGAGCAAGTTTTCAGAATAAACAGTGTCATGTTTGTAGAAATTAAAAATATACAGTTTAATTCATTATCCTAAACACTAATATTTCAAACATAATGGGTATGTCAAATTGAGTTGGCATTCCCAAACACTTAATTCTTATGTTTTCATGGACTAGTAAGCTAGAACCATTGGATCTCTCAGAGTTGAATCTTGGTTCTGTCAAGTTCAAGATAAGGAGATTTGTCTATATTTATAGTTAAGGTCTAGTTTAATCAGGGAAGCATGATATCAGTTATACAATATTACATGGAAATCTTTTTAAAGAGAACAGTTTTCTGTTTTGTTTTATGTAGATATACATGCACATGGTTTATACACATTTTGTTCTGACACACAGTTTGGGTATTTATGTTTTCAGTGTACAAGAAGCTTTGAATTCAGGAGAATCGCTGCCAGTTTCAACATTAAACAGAGATGTTAGTGAGCAGGACGATTTTTCAGAAGTAAGTCCTGAAAGATCACTATCAGATTTTATTTTGTAAGAACTCTCTCTACAATACACACTGAAGAGGTTTTTTTTTTTTGCAGTTAGTATGATCTGACCCTTAAATCTAAATTCCAATAAACAGAAATTTACAGTACATCACCAAATTTGCAATCAATTCTAGTATTCTTATCATTTTAAAAGGTCTTGATAAATTAATTGAACATTTAATATTTACATATATTTTATCTGTGGAAGTAAACAACAGTGATTTCTCTTAAATGATACTGTGTTGTGTTTAAACATTTTTTCTGGGTGGTAAATGCCGGTACCATATATTAAAAATTAAATAGATAAGTTCAATATTTACACCTATAATAAATATTTTCTCAATGTCAAAAAACATTTTTCACAGGTGAATAGAGCTTTTCGGGACTTGAACATGAAAATGAATATGTTAATTGTCAGATAAATTCCAGAAATTGTCAAGCATGAAATTTATCTATAGTTAGGATACAGTGCATTTATAACAGTTCTTTAGAATTAAGTTT
Source organism: Saccostrea cuccullata (assembly GCF_032062105.1). Classification (NCBI taxonomy): domain Eukaryota; kingdom Metazoa; phylum Mollusca; class Bivalvia; order Ostreida; family Ostreidae; genus Saccostrea; species Saccostrea cuccullata. Next base: position 23,142 of record NW_026924259.1, read on the forward strand.
TTGGTCTGAGAGAAGGGGGTGAGTTTGAATACACTGAAGCCTATTGAGTCTGATCCACTCTTTTGGTTTTTATACGCCCGTCTTAAGACGGGACGTATTATGTTATAGGCTTCATGTCCGTCTGTCTGTCCGTCTGTCCGTCCGTCCGTCTGTTAGCTTTTCTCGTGTCCGGCTCATAACTTGAATACTATAAGGCCTAGAGTTATCAAACTTTGTCAGCTGATACATCTTGGGTAGAAGGTGTGTTGCGCACAAAAAGTAGGTCGCTCTGACCTATAATTAAAAAGTTATAGCCAAATATGGAAAAATCCTGTCCGGTCCATAACTTGAAAACTATTAGACTTAGAATCATCAAACTTGGCCACTTCATGCATCTTAGGTAGAGGGTG
>NW_026924260.1:0-23688 GCF_032062105.1 Saccostrea cuccullata
GAGCTTGAGTCAGAAAGTACACAAATTCGCCTGTTTTCAAAATAGGAAAATTTTGCCTCTAGATATATCTACAGACTGTATATTTTTTCAAACCAACTTTCTCTTTTCAATATCTCTTGCATATTTTCCGTAAGAGGTCTTTAAAATAGTATATGTATATGGCCGAATTTCGAACATTTTACGGAACGTCATAATGACGTTGTGAATTTAAACACTTCTGAGTTCTCATAAATAAAGTTGTAAATATTTATTTATTGATGAGAATTTCACGAAAATGTATTTTACAATATAACTTAATTTGAAATTATAACGGCAGGTGTTAACAAGCATAGGTACATGTTCAAGTGAAAATGACAGCGTGTCCGTTCAGCACGCGTGTGTTTATCGCGGTACACGTAAATAATTAGATACATTGTAACGTTTCATTATTGACATTGATAATGTTTTAAAATAATAAATTCATTAATAAATTACATAAACTTTATGCATTTGATATTTTAATCAACCTGTATACAGTATATGAAGCCAAGTCCAGGAACGTAGCAACCCGGGGGATGTTAAATGTTAAAATAAAAATAGTACTGGTCACACAATTGATTGCGCCCATGGAAAAAGGGCCCTTTTTAGCAATTTTTATGCATTTTGAGTTTTTCACGGATTTTGATGAGTAAGGTTAAAAGCTGTCAAATATGAATTTTTTTGGTCTTACGTCTACTCTAGGTAAGTTTTTCCTTCATTTTAATCGAAGATACCTTAACAAGTTCATAATGACGACATGGTTTTCAACAACGTCAAACGTTTTCAGAGTGAACGTAAAATGATTTTCTTTTGTAATTTTATTACGGTAATTAATAGTCACATAATACTTAATATTTGCCCATGCGCATTATTTTTTTATCTCATTATCTTTTTTAATTATTAATGATTATTTAATAGTTACATGTATACTGAAAGTATACTAGTATATATATTATGGATTCAGAAGTGGTGTTTAGTATTATGAACGAGTGTTTACTTAATATTTCACTTTTTATGACATCAGGGGGAAACATGAACATCTAGCGGGCGACATCCATTCAGTCCTTTTGGAAACAATTATTTTCTCAAACAAAATATTTACTAGTAATCCATACAAGAGTCATTTAATAAGACTGTAGAATTCATTAGAAAATCATTACATGTATAATTTAAACATTGCTCTCAGTAGGCCAAGATGTATTTTTTTTTTTTTGCCTGAATTCAGCATAAAACGATATATCTTTGGTTACCATATATGTGAAAATTAATTTTAAAAAACTATATCTGGAACAAAAATACGCTACATCAATGCTACTGCGAAGTGAAAAATTATTTGATCGTTCTTTTTCTTCTAGATTTCATACAAAGACAGAAAAATTGCGAAGAATGGTAAAATGTTATTACGCTATACAAAATACAGTGAATAAAAAGGAAATTCGATTGATTCACTGCATCTATAAGATTGTATGTCTGCATGGGGTGAATAATGACACTGCTTTTTGGAAAATATAAAGGATACACGAAATATTTTTCAGTCTATAGCAGTTAAAATACTGTATACAGTGTTATTTTCGCCCCGTGTTATTTTCGCCCTTTCGCACTTGCGAACAATGATTTTGCCCCGTTTTAAATTCTCCCATTCATAGTTTTGTATAAGAAATTATGTTGTGTAATTTAAATTCGCCCCGTTTTAAATTCGCCCAATCAAGAATAGGACGAAAGGGGTGAAAATAAAACGGAGGCGAAAATTTCCCTGTTTATAAAAAAATATTTTAATATTTACAAATCAAAAAGGTGGAAATTTCATAAACAAATGAATGAGTTATACCGCACACAATTAAATAATAGATCTATAGACCCAGAATTAATGTGTGCATGCGTCGATGAGGAATGGGGGGTGGTAAAAATCTAAATGGCAGAAACTTACAATTTCTCTGAACACAACTTAAATTAAATAAATAAATATTTTTTACCTCCCAAGTTTTCGGTGCACAGGCGTAGAGAACACTGCGTATAATGTTTATTCCTCATATGTAAGACAGTACCGGACACTTCTAAAGAGGATACCACGTGATATTTTACGCACAGACTTGTGTAGATATTCTTTTTCTCAAAGTAATCATCCTCATGTTTTAGCAAAATGTTATCACGATCATCAATCGGCTTTGCAAAGTTTTTAGAAGAAATAACAAATGGATTTATTTTCAATAATCTATACAGCGAGTTTATTGACAATCACTAGACATGGTTGAAGTTTCATTTTTCCCTGTCATCTTGCTTTTCAACATTTTCAACTACATGTATTTTCGACACTTGTGTATTTTTTAGCAATACCTATACTTCGTTGAACGAATACTTCCGAGAGCAGCATATTAGCAAACTTCTAATGCAAGAACGCCGCTAAATCAGAGGCAGATCCAGTGCAGGTGCCTCTGGTGTGCGCACCCCCCACCCCATCCTTTCGATTTTTTTAAAAACAATATTTACTAAACTAAAAACACATTATTAAAATCAGGTTTCCTTATTTTGTGTACGTGAGGGTGTGTGTGTTTGTGAATTTAATCGTATAGGGCAGGGTGCCCCTAATTTCTTTTATCTTTTATTCCTTACATCCAATCTATCGAAATATCACAATTTTATTTAGGGACGGCCTGCTCTGAAAGACTTCTAGGACAAAATTATTTTCTAAATGTCACTTTTGTGATCTTTTTTTTTTTTTGTGAAAACACCCTATGATGAGCGATGTCGGAAACTTCTTTTTTACCACTGTGTTTATAACATATGTCAAAATTATTCATACATCAAACACAGAACAGAAACATTTCCTCCTTTTTGAGATTATTCTGATAATAAATTGATAAATTTATTATTTATACATAAAGGCCGGCTAAATATTACAGTATTCCTATATTACATATGTTGCATTTTTAAAAGGATGCTTATAGACACCCCCAACCCTAAAGCATACACATGGAAAACGAGGCCACATGCAGACTTGGGCTGACATATGGCCATTCCAAGTTTTTTCTCTGTTAAGCGTCCACCCATCTCTCAAAAACCTACCTACCTATTCGCAAAAAACACACAAGCCAAAAAATAAAACACATGCTTAAAAGTCATAAAAATGACGCCCTTCAAATGATTTGATCGAACTAAACTGCTTTAATGGAAGAAATATCTATTCTTAAGCAAAAAACAAGGGATTAAATGCTAAAAATACACCAAATATAACTTACTGTACAGAATTGTTTGGAGAAATTGACAAAATTTTAAAAAATTCGACTAAAGTAATCAATCTTAGGACTCCTGATGTTGTGTGTTTTTTCTTATATGGGGTGTCAAAAACCAAGGCGCACGCGGACGCTAAACATAGAAAAAACTTGGAATGGCCTATTTGAAAATTACGATTTTATAAATATATTTGGTCATTTACTAAGAATAATTTTTAAAAAGCATAATCTACATATTATTGAAATATTAGTGGACCTCTCTCTCACTCTCGCGCGCGCTCTCTGGAACATGCTGACTACCTTTTAATATTCAAACTAAATGAAAAATATCAATGTCTGAGCAAAATATAACCATACAAAGATTGAATAAACATATATCTGACCTTTAGAGATTTACAAGTTAATCGCTCGCGATCTACCCGATGCGCGATAATGATTATATAACACACAGAATATATATTGAAGCCTTTGTACTAACTTTAAATACTAATATTTTCATTCGCTGTGTTTTTCTGGTAAGCTTACTGTGAAATTGATTTGAAAAACATTTTCGTGTATACTCACGCGTAGAAATATACACGGAGAAACGTGCGTTGACGTGACGTCACAATGAGACTGCATCGACGTTGGTAAAATGCAATAATATAGGACAGCGAGAAATTCAAATATTGAGCATATTTTAGTTGCTTCCAAACAGATAAAATGTAAATATAAGGAATGTTTTTCAGTTAAGTGTGAATTATTGGTGTGTGAATCACACACACATAGGCATATTTTTCATGAAGCGCTAGCGCGCTTCATGAAATATGCCTACGTGACAAGTCTGTGTGATTCACACACCAATAAGTCACAAAAAACTAAAAAACATTCCTTAAATAATGTTATTTGTTTATTTTTTTCAAAAATTGATATTTTTTGAACATCTAGAGTTATTGATCTACAATCACCACGAGTACGAAAAATATTGAAGTTACCTAAAAACTTTGACGTCATTTACTGTACATTGTGACCTCACGAGAAAATATTGACGACTTGTCAAATGTTGAGATAAAAACCCAATGCAAATAGACCTTATGGTTATAACCTGGCCACTTTGGAGGGCTTCTGCTAAACAGTGGTCCACAATAGATATGCAGATGTGGAAAGCATAGACTAACGCGAAAACATTATTTCATTTTTTTTTTATGTTTTTAATTGAACTGAGAACTAGGCTATATTAGAATCTGTTTAACCTAGTAGACCCTATTTACCAGGCATAAATGATGCATTTATGCTAAAAAAGGATTTATGGTTGTGTTTACATAATTTACAGTAACCTTTCTTATGAATGATTTAATCTTTTCCTTGCGAGGTTTTATTAACAAGGAATTGTATAAAGGTAAATTTGCTTTCTGCATGCGCAGCTGAGCAAACGACATTCATAAATATTAAATTTACACATGGGGCGCATTCCTCTCGGAGAAAAAAACTTGTTGAAAAATACGCTTAAGATACCAATGTTTGATTTTATACTTGAATTTTTTTCCGAGAAGAATGCGCCCCACTTGAAATTTTAAAGTGAATCTGTGAAATCGGTGGAAAATTCCGGAAAAGTCAAAACCCTTATAGGTTTTAGACGTTACAATGAAGAAGCCAACATCCGGTTTGACTAAAAATACCCACCCCTGCAATGACGAAGTCGAGTAGATACGGAAACCACAAATAGTTTTCAAGAAAACGATGATTTATTTTTTAAGAAATTCACAGGCCGTATATTGTACTTTCTGACTTTTGTTCTTTGGCAGCTAGAAGATATATCAAAAACAAATAATATTTATTGTGAGCTATTCAAATTATCCATGTCAGCATTTGAATTTATATTATGCAATCAATGGAAACATTTCATACCATGCACCATCCTGTTATTTATTCAGTTACCCATTACATGATTCTGTTTTGTTGAAAAAAAATAATAATACAGAAACATTACAGAAAAAAAGGTTTTTACACATGCCATATCCATATATTGCAGTAATTAGTATAACTCCTTTTTTTTGTATAAGGGCATTATTAATAGTAAATACTGGTTTATAAAGCAATACTATCAAAGTTTACCCATTGCAAATAATTTTGATTTCTGAATGCAATAAACTCGCCTGGAATGTGACACCCATAGTTTCTGTAAAGGAAAAAATTTGTCATTAGTAACACAGGAATGTGACTATCTGTTTCACTAATATACGACTTGATCATGATTATATTGCTTGATTGATTTATCTCTTAATCATATGTGTGATTTTAAACACATATTTTATGTATATCAACAGCTGCGTATTAATGATTATTTTGTAGCTTAAATTTTGTCATGTAAAGTAGATACTTACATAAAACAGCTTTAAACATTATAACTTTAGGTAAAAATGATTATAAATTATTCCAGACCTTGGGTGAATTACAATGAAATGTAATGTATTAAATTGCAATACTTTGGAATTTTTATCATTACAGTTACCATTACTCTCATTCAGAAAAGTCACTAATTAAATTACAATTACTTTGTGAAATTAATTAATTATATTACACATTACATTTTATAAGAGAAAAACAGAATTTATGCTTATAAATTAATTTTCACGCTTTGAGATCAGTTAATAAGCTTTCCCTCAGATCTATAAATCAGAATGGTATTTGGATTTTGGATTCATGAATTTTCATGTATTTTACCAATCCAATCTACAGTTGACAAAGAAAGTGAATCTGAACATATATATGTAAACTACTATTTAATTAACACATAATTCTATAAATGTAAAACAAGTATTAAAGACTTATGAATTAATTAGCACTTCTATTTAGCTGAAAAAAAGTATAATCAAAGAAGTTATAAATTAAATACAACCAAAGGTGATAATTCTCAACTACCTAAATATTGGATTTAAATTTTGAGGTCTTAAGCTCCCAAACTGAATGATGGTTAATATATCAGTCTATATTTATATTTTGCCTTAGTTTCCTTTTGTGTCTACAATATATCATACTGAATTTGTATCACGATCAGCAAGTCCATTTTACCATAATGAAAGGGGGGGGGGGTATAATTTGTATCTTAATTTAAAGTCTCAGTATACATGTATACATGTATTAATGTCTCTCTTTTGTATCTTTCTTTACACTTTTAAGACACTATAACATTATTAATAAAAATATAATAATTAATAAAAATAATAACCTCTTACTAATATTTATTTGTTTAAGATTTAAAAATAAAAAGATACTAATATACAAATGTAACTGAAAAGTGATTGAAAAGTAATTGGTCATTACTGATATTTTTTTTTAAATAATGCATTACATTACAATTACTTGTAAATGAACAATTGATCCATTACACATTACATCCCATTACTTTGAAAATCTGAAATGATTACAATGCATTACCACATGTCTAAATATTTATGATGATCATAATAATTTCTATTTCATTAGTTTTATTTTTGCAAAAGTACAGGTTGTTATTATAATTAAATGAGTTAATATCATACAATTTCATTTTTTATACATACTTTCCATCAAAAGTGTATACATGAGGATCTGATCGGAAACTACAGATGCGTCCCTTCCATATTTCATTTGTATCGCGTACTGTTATCTAAAAGACATTTAGAATCGGATCATAATCCATATTTTTAAGGGGGGGGGGGATAAAAATAAATAAATTGATAATACTAACAATGACTTTTGAAAGTATTGATTTTTTTTCCTCTGCGCAATATTTTATTCATGAAAACCTAATGAGCTTGGCAACAGGCTTCGCCGATATTGGCGTCTCAGATTTATTTCATGAAGTTTGTCACCAGTAAATACATGCGTAAATGTGTATAGCCTTTATCATTGTAAACTATGCATTTGTATGGAAAATAAATGATGAGATAAAATATTCAAAGCATAAAAAACTTACTGGAATGTCAAATATTTTACTTCCTTTGCCCTCAGTACTTCCTGTTCGCAGACTCAGCGTCATACTAGTACTTGTGACGTAACCATCAGTATCCTTATTGTACACTGGAAATGATATATATCTTTTCCATTCCTCGGTTTCATACTTGTGCCTTTCACTAAAACTATAACTTTGGACTTGAACGAAGCATTGGTTGGAAGAGCCACTACCACTACATTTTGATTGGTAGTTATTATGAAAGTGCATGTATATTGCAAGCGCACTTGCAGCTTGTTCTACTCCGTTTATGATGTGGGTTTCAGAGGCAAAAGGTATTGTTATTTCTAAGTCGACATCTTTCGATCCTTTTCTTTCTAGTTCTATAGAAGGATTGCAAACCTAAAAAGGTAATATGTTTTCAGTCTCAAAATATTTGCATTTACCGCCATGTGCGGTAAATGCCAGTTATCGAAGAAGAATAGCCTAAGCGCGATAACTCCCCTGTCCTCAACCAAATTTCCAAAATAGCCCCAAGCCTTAAATGCGCTTGCGCACACATCCTCTTCGCTCGACGATTTTGATCACCCACCCGCCCCCACCATTTTATGTAGATTAATATTCCTCATCTAATCCACACAGTTTTTTTCCTTTACACCGATCATCCATAAAACTTGCTTACATATACCAGTCATCCATAAAAACTGCTTACATATATACATCACCCTATTCAGTTACGTACGCGGATATGCATACATATAGTATTTTTATCATAGGTATGTTAGGGCATAAATATTGTGCATTCAATTATTATTAGTTTTCTCCTGTGTTTCTGCTGTTATCATTTCCGATTCCAGCGCAACATCGTCCCTCGTCATGGCTTTAGAGATCCTTCCAGGCTGCAATCCATGCCGATGAACTACAGAATTTTGCAACAAGCCATCGCTGGCAAATTCTGTTTACCCTCCAGGGTTGTCAGCACCATATGGCTCCGTTTCTGCAAACCGTAGGCGCCAAATGCCAGATTGAGGATCGGCGCTTACTCATTGACACTTGCAATAATACTTGATCATTGTCCATTGTTTGATACCATTGATTTATTATGTAATAACCTATCTTAAACAAAATAAAGCCATGACACATACTGCCATTCTGAATCGCTTATTCTTTCGAGATAACCTTTTTTATAGTTACATATATTTTGAAAGAATTAATTTCTTCAGAGTGGACTTAAAAAACAGAAACCATTATTTTATTTTAGTAGATCCCAAGACATCAACAAAGCAAACTTGAAAAATTCATCTACCTATCCTATTTAAAGTTTACCTTTATTCCATAAAACAACAAATCACTATCTTTGAACAAACATGGCACTTTTTCTTTATCTCGTTTTGCACCAACTTTACATACAACCTGTAAAAGATAGGATGAGTATCTTAGGCAATTTTGCTAAATCAATGACAATTTATAGCAGAATCATCTTCAATTTATATTGAATAACATATTAAAACTGATTGACTTTAAAAGAATAAACCAGTTGGAGTTTCTATAGTTGAAAGCCACAGAAAGTGTTCAATTCTTTTCACCTAAAAAGATTTTGAAAAAATATTCTGCCGCATATGAATACAAAAATACTTAAAATAGGTCTGCTAATATGGCAAGTCAAACGTTGCAATATTCAATCTTTTCCATTTGCATTGTTAAATTTTCCATTTGTAATGTAACATTTTTATTTGTATTGTAATTTTTTCCATTTGTATTGTATAATTTTTTATTTGTATTGAATAATTTTTTTTTGCATTGTATAATTTTCCATTTGTACTCTATAATTTTTCATTTGTATTATATGTTCGCCATTTGCATTGTATAATTTTTCATTTGTATTCTATATTTTTCATTTTTATTGTAAAAAAGGAATTGTATTGTTTAATTTTTTCATTTGTATTCTATATTTTCCATTTGCATTGTATAATTTTTCATTTACAGTGTATAATTTTTCATTTGCTTTGTATGATTTTTCATTTGCATTGCATAAGTTTTCATTTGCATTGTATATTTTTTCATTTATTTTGAAAAAAAATCATTTGTTTTGTATAATTCTTATTTGTATTCCATATTTTCCATTTGTATTTTATAATTTTTCATTTGCATTGTATCCGAGATATTGTTTTTTTTGTTTGTTACGAAGAACTTCATTGGTTAATCTAATCATATATCGGATTTGGTAATTGACTGGCAGTTCCTGTCTCATTCGTACGAAATAACAGGTGACTACAGCAATCGCAACTTCTCGGGCCTTTCTGACTAGCGGAAAAACGACCTCGAATGTTTATGTTAGACGCATGACAACCCTCCCTTTTCACGATCTTTGAAATAAATGCATGGACACATTTTATCTGTGGAATATAGAGTTAAACTTTATTCGATGTAATGATATTGCCTAAAATATACTATAGAAGGGATTTCTAGACCTGTCTATCCTTTATTTGAATAAACAAGAAATGTATACATTTTTTATGTTTAAACAGAGGAAAAGGAGTGGATAGGGAGATCCCCCCTCCCCAATTGGAGGGAGTATGCATTTACAGGCAACACCTTAGTGCGGGTATTAATGTCTCATGAAAGCATCAAGTATTATATTGGTTTTTATTTCTTGTATCCAGGATACTTTTTAAAAGTTCTCTACATTTTTTTATGCAGTTACATTAATATAGATTGATTGCATCAAAATCAAATGTAGAGAACTTTTAAAAAGTATCCTGGATATAAGTAATAAAAACCCTAAAAATGTTGGCCTAGAAATTATCAAAAAATATATTTATGTAAGGTAACATTATTACGACTGATATCTGCACTCTGTGATCTGTTTTTGGGTTTCCCCGAGACATCTAAATTTTTTCGTCAGCTTGAGTTTTTATCAGCCAATGAGCGCGGCCCTTTACATTACTGTATATCGAGGATCAGACAGGAAAGCCAGTCTAGTTTCCCCTGCTGATCATCTCGCATCTCGCACAATATGTGTATAATTGACCTATGAAATCCCTTGTAACGATACAAATAAACAATCTCTCGAATAGAATACAAATTAAAAAAAAAAACCTTTACAAATGGAAAATATAGAATACAAATAAAAACGAATATTCTTCCTACTTTAACGGAGCATGGTCACAGTTTCAGCTAAAATTTCAAATTTTATTTTTTTTCATTTTTACAAATATTTAACTAAGGTCTTAAATTTCTAATGATCATCAAAAATTTGAAAGTAAGTTTCCAGATTTAGAGCTCCAAACTTTTCTAATGAAAACAAGGGTAGTGTCATGTTTTTGTTTACACAGGTTAATATACCAATATAAGTTCCTTCAAAGTAGATAATTTCGAATAAAAGTTTATTTTAAATACCATTCGACAGTTACTATTGATTAACTAAATTAATTTTGTTAAAAATTTCGATATGTAAATAAAAACAAGGCAAGAGTCTTGTTTATATTATTAAGAACTTTAGGTTCTGCATCATCAACAAATGATGTTCATTTTTTTTTTCTGCTAATCAATAGATGATGCCTTAGGTAGGAATAGTAAATATTAAAATTGGTCTTAAAAAATCAGTTGAAACTGTGTCCAAGCCCCTTCAAAAAAAAAAAAAAAACAGAATTAACAGAAATCTAGTTATGATAAATGAAAACAACACACTTTCTCACCTATCAATCAAAGTCACACATTAATTTTTTTTTAGATATTCCTTTTGATTTCTGCAAAATCTTATGCGTAGAAGAAAACACTTGCTCTGGCCTTCAACTCGACTTGAAATGAAAATATGACTAACTGTATTCAAGATCAAAAAACAATTCAAAAAAAAATAGGAGCAAAGCAAACATTTACCTCCAAATCATCGAAATGGGATCGGTTGCCATGGAGGAGTGAGCATCTTCTGCCGACCGGTCACACATGCCGTATACTCATTGAAATGATCGGAAAATACCGAAAAAATCCGTCGTCAATTAAGTGTATAAATAAGAGGTACATGTATGAAAAACGTCAGCATTTATCATAGAGGTAGGTTTTAAGGTTACAATTAACGTTATTTTTCAAGTAAAACATCCAAATATGAAAAAGATGTGTCAGAATCTGTATCTCAAGCTCACCAGAATATAGCGGATCGACATAAGAATGGAAATTACAATTGCTTGACAATATGTCGTCGATATATGGAGTCGCCCACGTGGCGCAATGGTTAGAGCGTCTGCTCTAAAGTTGCGGAGAAAGGAGTGAATCCTTACGTCGCGGGTTTGAATCCAAATGTGGGACGTGAAGACCGGTCCTTCGGATGAGACCGATATAAACCGAGGTCCCCTGTCGCAGTAAGTGCTGGCCGAAAAAGATTCCTCCGTGCTCAATGGCCTTGAGTGCCGAGTATAGGACAAAATTTGCAGCTCTCCATCGGCAAGTGGTGGCGTCTCCATATGAGAGAAAAATGCTCGAGAAGGACGTTAAACAATAAAAAATCAGTCAGTCAATCCATATATGGATTTAAAATGAAATCTTATTCTACAAAAATCTTTGAAACGTTCTTTGAAAGTTATGGTATCAAATTTTCATAGAGCTTTTAAACATTTATAAAATATATTTAACTGTATTTTTTTTCCTAATATTCACCAAATTATGTAGCTTGGTGATACATATAGTTTGTAACATAATTTTTTTCTAGTCAGAAAACCGGTCACGGACGGTAGCCTAGTGGTAGAGTGTTCGCTTCGTGTTCGGGAGGCCCGGGTTCGATTCTCGTTCGCAGCGCTGCGTAGACATAAACATAGGTATTGACTGTTCCTTCGCCAAGCGCTCGGCATATTAGAAGTGAAAGTCACGGGACTTTCGGATATGACCATTAAAACCTAGGTCCCGTGTCACGATAGCCATTGGCACGATAAAGAACCCTCACTGCTCAAAGGCCCTGAGTGCCGAGCATAGATTCAAATTTGAAGGCCTTCACCGGCATAGGCTGACATCTCCATATGGGTGAAACGTTCAATAATACACAATCAATTAATCTAGTAAGAAAACTAGCTATTTAGGTTAAGAGGAGAAAAAAAATCTCATTTATCGATCGTTAAACTTAACATTACAAACAACAATACTTTCCCTGTGTACATACATTTGTTCCAATTTTTTTATCAGCACCAAGAACATCATACGCCGTTAACACAGCAGTGTAGTTGTTAGATGCGGCAATTGTTTGGTTAAGAACTTCCTGTTCATCAATGTACCACGTGATGTCGTAAAGCAAGTCCTCATCAGTTTTCCAATTAAATTCACAGAGTAAAGTAACGGCAGGGTCATGTTTTACAATATGATAGCCAGGTTCAGAGAATTCCTGAGATTTCCATGTGATATTATGATACAATACTGTCACATTAGAGGAAACCCAATCAACACCTATTTACAGAAAAAAATAAATACAAGAACAAAAGGCATATATGGGCCACATCTATCCCCTTAGCACTGTGGCTAGGAGAAAGGCAAAACTCAGTCCAGTTTAAAAAAGCTTAAATGCATATGGTCCCCACCTACCCCTAAAAAGTAGAAAGGGGATGATTTGAATTGACATGAATCTACAAATGATGCATATATTTTGTTGACTTACTGTTGCTTTTTCCCTAAGAGTTTGAAATTCCGTTTTACCCCATTCTATCCCCGGGGTCATGATTTGAAAAAATTTGAATCTACACTACAGTTAATTCTCGAATTATCGCCATTCGATTCATCGCCATTTTCGCAATACCGCCATGATTTCCCAAGAACGTTTTTCCTGCTATATAAAATTCTCTTTATAACGCCAAATTCGCATACCGCCATCCGCCACCCTGTTTTCACAACAAACGTCCATTTTTAAGTGTCAATTATCTCGATATACCGCCACAGGTGCATGTGGTCAGTGAAGCGCGGCTAATTGGTTGACGCTATCCCTGTTGTAAAGCATGCAAAGGCAGACAAGGTACATGCAATTAAGTAATTAAACAAGAATAAAATAAACAATAATTTTAACATGAACTGTTATAATAATTTTGTTTTCTGTTTAATAAAAAATATTTAGTCATGGCTTCGCCACGAAAGCGGTTGTTGTTAAAATACGCCGGTAACGATATTATTTTGATGATCTCTACTTTTAACAATGCAAAGTTTGTTGAAGAAATAATTATATGGTATAAAATGTGAACGTTTCATTAACAATGATGCCATAAACAATCAATTTATTCAAGAATGCATTTGACATACTATCGGCAATATATCACGACCATCCACCCAGCATGTTTTTTTTTTCAATATCAGACGTGCAGATTTACATGCATACACATATACTTGTCTTTATTTCATAAATGCACATTTTGTTTTAGCGAAATGGTACATTAAAAAAATTACTTGAAGTATTTTCAATCAGAAATATGTTTTTATATACATGTATATGTAATATTAAGAATAGAAACGCTAAATGGTATTTCTAAGAACGGTAACTCTACTTGTTGTTTTCTAAAAGATGGGAAATTCAATTCATCGCCAAATTCGTTATACCGCCATGATTTCTCAATTACAAAAGGTGGCGGTTTATCGAGAATTAACTGTACATGAGGGTGTTTCCTTCTAGATATGACCAATCATGGCTATGTTGTTCTTGAGAAGAAGATGTTTAAAGATTTTTCCTATATAATCCTATTTAAAACTTTGATCACCAAATGTGGCCCCAACCTCTCCCGGGGGTTATGATTTGAACAAACTTGAATCTACACTACATGTACCAGAGGATGCCTATACATAAATATAATTAATCATGATGAGTTTTTTGTCTCGAGAAGATATTTCCGATATATTCATATGAAAAACTTTGGTTGTTCACTGTTGCCCTGTCCTATCCCCGGGGGTTACATGACTTGAACAATCTTGAATCTACAATACTCGTGGATGCTTTCATATAAATATGAACAATCATGGATTCGTTATTCATGGGAAGATTTTAAATTTTTAAGGGGCGTTTTTGTTCTTGAAAAGAAGATTTTAGAGATATTTCCTATATATGTCTAGGTAAAACTTTGGCCGTCCATTGTGGCAACCCTGGGGGTCATGATTTGAAAAATCCACAATATTTGTGAATGTTTCTATATAAATACATGTATGACCCATCATGGATTCGTTGTTCTTGAGAAGATTTTAAAAAAAAATTCCCGATTTGTTTCTATGTAAAACTTTGATTCTCCATCGTGGCCTAAACCCACGGGGGTCATGATTTGAATTAATTTAAATTTACATTACCTAAGGATGTCTCCATATAAGTTTCCTCTTTCCTGGCTCATTTGTTCTTGGGAAGAAGATTTTTAAAAGATGTCATCACTTTTTCACTTATAACTAATTATCTCCCCTTGAAAAGGGGTGTTGCCCTTCATTTGTACAAACCTTTGTACAAACCTAAATCTCCGTCACACAAGGATACTTTGTGGCAATTTTGGTTGAAATTGGCCAGATTGCCAGATGGTTTTTGAGAAGAAGTCGAAAATGTGAAAAAGTTTACAGACAGACAGACGGATGCCGAACAGGAAAATTAATGAAAAGGAAAAAGAGTCAGGAAAAATAAATCTATTAATTAGTTCTTCAGAATAAAGCTTACATTATAGTACTTACAGTAAAGCATGTCCACTGAAACATAACGGAAAGATTTAATATTAATGACTGTAAAAAGATTGTATATGAAATTCAACCAAAAACGAACTCCAAAAATCTTTACCCGAAATGACTTAGTTTAAAGAATTTCGACACTGCATCTATAAAACGTTATGGAAAACCAGATTTTCAGACAATCTTACTTATAATACCTTCACTAAAAGTGTTGCTATTTTGGAAAGAAATACACGGATATTTTTAAACATAATGTTAGAAATCAAATGTTTTGAATGAAGGAGTGGAAGTTCTTTTTCGAGGAACGTAAAAGTGTCAATGTCTCTATGTCAAGTTTTATGCTTAACTGTTTTGACGCGGAGTCATTCAAATGCCTTTTTTTTAATTTTAAAAATCGGACAAATCATAATATGTTACGTAAAAAATGTGATTTAAAAATGCATAAACCTTCTACATTATTAGGCTGGAGTGATCCCTGGTAAACGAAAATATGTTTCTATATTTTCATGTTTTCACTTTTTCAGAGTAGGTATTTGGGTATGAATATATTTGATCATATTTGGTTTGGCTCTGGTGTTCAATGATGCCACAGGACCGAGTACCCCGTGTTGTCCAAAAAATATCGCATAATCTGGTTTCCGCAAGACAGTGACGGAAACTATGAAGCCACAGTAGATCGCTCTGGATACTGGATACTGAATGATTATGGGAATGAAAATTTCAAGCATTGATTCTAACAATAATTTAGAGAGAATTTGGCATTCGAAGTTAGTGCAAAGATTTTTAATTTACACCTAGCTGCCTAACAACGCTCGATGTTAAAATCTACTCATGTTAAAAGATTGCTAGTTTAGTCGCGAATTACTTAACTGTGGAAATTACACTTTATTTTCACTGTTTTTGAAATATTAATCCGTTTTGTTCTCTACCGGTAAAACCTGAGGAGACTATATGTTTCCTCTGCACCTGTCCGTCCGTACGTCTCTCTGTCCCCATGTCTCTCAGTATATATCCCACTTGGTTTTCCGCACTTTTTTGTAAACACTTGCAGATATTGAGCTGAATTTTGGTATGCGACTTGATGAGTCCCCGATCAAATTTGAATGTCGTTTCGCTTCATTGATATTTGACAAAATCATGGCATTTCATTTTTTCATTATGTTTTAAGATCGGATTCGTGCTGCGTTTCATTCCGAAGTTCAACATGGTTAATTGAAGCGAGCAAAAAAAGAAGTTAAAAAATAAGTTGAATTTCGTCTTTATAAGGAATTATTTTTTTAGGTTAATGGCATGCACAACCAAAAATTTTTACATCAAGCCGTTTTACCTTGGTCATAAAAAAGTGGGGAACCCGGTTAGGGACATGTATTGCTTATGAAACACTCTCAGAATATGCTGTTTAATTTGCTCAAATTAGTATTTCATGTTTAAAGGAACTCTGAACGATAGCATTATTCTACCGCTTACCGCCAAGTCATTTTTTCAAAAGTTAACAGATTCGAATAATTTTTAATATTTATATTGATACCTATATGGGTTTTTAGAAAACATTACTTATTGGAAATAATATGAAAACAAAAATATTTTCAATAACATTTCCCTTCCCTTAAACAACAATTCCTTTGCAAAGATCATTTCACAAATTAATACCAAAGCCTTTTGTGTTTCACGGGGGGGGGGGGGGGGGGTAATGATATAGACAAAATACTTATAATTTCAGCAATGCCCAAGTGCTTCACAACTGAAACATTGTATTTTACAAATACGTTTATACTGTAAATCGTTTTAATTTCATGTTGTCAAAATTTCACGATATCTCTTAAAGTACCATTTGCGATTTTTTAATTTCACACTGCAAGAAAATTATTTCAGGTTCTTTAACTCATTTACATATCTTTAAAAACTAATGATACAACAATCACGATATGTTGAATTTCGCGGGAAAATTATAAATCGCGAACATTGTGAAATTAAATCAATCGTACCATCGTAAATATTTGCCAATCCACGGTATATTGTTTATTTTCATATGCGTAAAACATAAGGAACTTGCAATACTATTTCAAAAAACATGTGGAAACATCTTATTTCAAGAGATGGAATTAGGGACAATTACTTTTACCCATAGTATTAAAATGATTAATCAATTACATTTGAACTGTTCTTTGTATTAAACAAAGATTTTATGGACAAATTGTCATTGAATTAAATGGTTGTAAAATCTAGGCGATAAACGAGAGTTTGCGTGCGTAGTTCTTTCAATAATATCAAAATCTAAATTCAAATTATAATAAACTTACTTGTGTCACATTTATCTCCCAGCCATCCAGTTAGACATCCGTCAATGCATGATCCGTTAAACCGATCACAAAAGTGTGGAGTGGAACAATATTTACTACATCTCTCCAAACAATCTCTACCATACCAGCCAGAATTGCATTCTAGAATTGGCAAAAAAATAATATTATTATGTTAAATTGTTCATTCTTTTCAACTCTTACTTCACAAAACATCTGATTTTGTCATACGAAGGGCGTCAATTTAATAATGATTTTTGAAGATTAGGTCGTATTCAAAATCAAAAAATTCCCAGTATGAATACTGCACATTATACTGCTGTGTTTCCTCATTACCAAATTTACATTTCGACCAACATTACAACTGTAAGCGAAATAATAAAGTGTTACATCTAAATTTCTTTGGTACATCAATTAAAAAAATCTGGCACCGAGGTTATAAAACTTAAAGCGTACTCATACTCCAGCTCAAACTCCAAACTCCCAGTATGAACTCCACTGAGTACGTTTCTAAATTTGAGGTTATAAAAATTTACGATCTCCACTGAGTCGGTATAAAAAAGTCATTTACATGAAGGTATGACGCATAAGAACCCCCCTCTCACCAGCCGAAATGAATTTTCACATTTAGGGAAGGACTTTACATTTTTTTTCTTGTCAAGAAATTTCTAGGTTTGATTTTTTTTTACCAGAGTGACCCTCTTGGAAAAAACGTCCTAGATCTCCGCTTTCATTTAGTTACTGGCACGATAAAGATCCCCCTTGCTCAATGGCCCTAAGTGCCGAGTAACGGACAAAATTTGCAGCTCTCGACAGGCAAGAAGTGGCGTCTCCTTATGAGTGAAAAATTCTCACGATGGACATTTAACAATACACCATAAATCAAGCATTTGTAAAAGATTTATAAGTAATATTATATAACATTAGATTAATTTGAAAATAAAATATTCTTTTAATAAATAAACTCTTTCTCTAAGCTTTGGAGAATTTTTATGAGACAAAAAACCTAATCAAAACACATGATTTCGAAGTCTATAATTTTTATATTCCAATATCTGCTAACATTTTACTTTTTTTAAGATTTGAAGATTGACCCTATAAGGTATATAAAAAGGTAATATATTTTAGAAAAGTTTTTATGTTTAATAAAAAATCAGAAGCTGGGAGGGAACATCCATTTGTCAGGTGCCTGTATCATCTAAATAACATGAATATTAAGAAAATAATTCGGAGAAATGACTAAAATCCACTGATAATGTAGACGTACATGTAAAATAAATACAATGGGCAATCCGTATACCGTGGTGAACAAGAATTATGGCGATGGACCCAGCACAAATGGATCTTGCGAACCGAGATAATGTGAAATAACCCAATACACGACACTTGAGATTGACTCTGAGGTTGGTTTGGAGCATACTTGAAAAATCTTGAGTTTGTACTCCGTTGGAGTTTGAGTATGAGTATAATAATTTTTTATAACCTCAACTTTGTAGTTTGAGTTTGAATTTGCAGTACGGAGTTTGAGTTTGAGCACGAATTTGAACTCCAAAAAGTTTTATAAGCTCAGAGCCAGATTCATTTTTATCAAAAAAAAACTTGTGAAAACGTGCATTCAGTGGACTCAGGTTTGCATATTCAATACGCACAACATTTAACCAAACGGTTTAAAGCATTAATCAATGTTAAAATTCTTTTTGTTTACTTTGCACAGATATCGAAATTTCAAAGTTCAATATTTGAACTTATTTTTTGCTTGTGCATTGTATATAGTCAGTATAAAAATGTTCTAAAATACAATATTGAAGATTCTTTATCCTTTAGAGACTTCAATCTTTGTTTGAATCCTGAACCATTTACAAAACCTTATAGCACAGTTATTAATCTAAAAGGAAGAAAAAAATAATTGGAATTTATAGATGCCCTAATTACATCTATTAGACTACTTTGAAATTATGATTTCAGATAGAAGGGCTTATACATAACATAAAGAGCGACAGCATAAATCTTTTATATTTTCATTTCTGAAAGTTTTCCAATTCCGTGGAAACTAAATGGATGAAACCTACATACAGATCGGACTATTCCATTGATATTTCATGCTATTCATTTAAAAAAGGGAGTAGGTGGACTTTGAAAATTCAATATCATAACCTACTTTCAATACATATATATGTACAAATAAATTTAGAAAACATTGATAAATCTTTTAAACAGTATGCATAATGGAACACCGATTACATTAGAATTGAAATAATGTTGATGATAGTTTTTTTTTCTTTTGGAGAATAGGAGTGTTATTGAAAAACAAGAAATGTAATATTTAAAAGAGATAAGTTGTAAAAGTCTAATAAAGAGACCATTCGATGATAAAAAAAATTAAACGTTTAAACCATAGCTGTTTAAATAAACTTATTACAAAACTAAAAGTTAATGAAATAATTATAATCACAAATACTACAAATAAGGATTCTACGGAAGTCCTGGAGGTACATTGACTTACTTGTTGTGACTTATTAATTATTTTGAAAAAAAAAATGTAACTTGTTTATTGTAACTCAATTGTTATGAAATATCTATTGCAAGTTAAAACTAAGTGTAACGTAGCCATGTAGAACGTGTAGCTCGGCTCGACGATATGTTTAGATTTAGTTTAACAATGCTTTTAATTGATTAATTGTAGTTTAATATCTGGTACAAAGGTGACTGCTAAATTTATATATGTTGATAAATTTTTTGTTTGTTATTTGCTAAATTTTTTTTGTAACTTTATACTTAATAATTGTTACTAAATTTTCATTTGTAACTTTTAGTTTGCATACGTTTTAAACTCATGTCATCATTAATAAATTAAAAGGGAAAATATGATTTCTTTTTTTTTCTTTTCTGTAACAGTTACTACAAGTAGCCTGTATCTCTCACGCCGCGTTTTTGGTTTAAATAAAACGTAATAACAAAAAAATGAAATAGCTGATAGAACATATATCAATATAATCGATCTTTTTTCCAAGGATATATGAAACAGGTTAGCTTTCTTCTACGAAATTTCATTAAAAAATACTTAAATTAGAACGTCACATTTCATTTTATAATAAACGTAAACAAAGCTACCGCGTTCTCCATATCTATTTTACTCTTAGTTATCACCGGCTTCCAAATAATTACTAGTAAGTCACAACGGATACGTCGTGACAATCATTAAAAGTATTCGCCGAAAAAGTAATGTGCAATTTCATAGCAAGGCAGTGAGCTCTCTCAATCAATGACATGTATGGTGGAAATTCGAGTTAAATCAACAACCTTACTGAAATTTATTTACTTGCACTATTTTCTGTGTTGGTATTGATTTATATTTACATTTGCAAATGTTTTCCTTTGTATAACACTACTGAAAGCAATGCGTATCTATAACTATAAATACAGTTACGGGGTCAAGTGGTCATAGATGTGCGTATAGATAAACGTTCGACGTAATTTCTCTGTGACGTCATAAAGGGTCGACGCGCGTTTAGTGGATTACATACATACCGTTGGGTTTGAATTGCATTTCACACGTTAAAAGTCTCAATTAGATAAATATAAAGCATGAATAAGTCACAAAAGTAAATATTAGTAATAAGGTATCATTTTTAAACATTCTATCGGGATATAAATACGGGTTGGTCACGAGATTAAATTCCATAAATCCCTTCGGGCTTTTTGATGAATTTAATCCCGTATTTAAAGCCCGATAGATGTTTAAATATGATACCTTATTTCTTAAATATATATTCTTTATTTATTTGAAAAAAAACTCTGGAAGATTAAAGCATTGTTCTGAATTTTAGATGTTATGTTCAAACGTTCCTCAGTGTTTTGAGGTTTGGGTAATTAGGATAGATAACTCTTAAAAGAGGACTTTTTGCACTAAATATTTTTTTAATTGGAATTATTATTTTGTTAAAGCATTTTTCATTCAATTGGTCACATTAATTGAAATACATTTATGTGTATTCAGAGCTCATTTTCTTAATATTTTGTAAACAGATTAAAAAGATAATGACATTTATTGTTTTAAAAGAGAAAACTATTGTTTTGAATAGAACAAATATAAGGTATTATCAGGTATTTTAATTGTGTGAACTTGTCTAAAGATTTCCATCATTTGACACTGAAAGTTCTGAAATTCTGGAAATTATAAACTTGAATTAAAACATTTCACGGAAAATGATAAAAAAGTTTAAAAATTCTCTAAAAAAAATTTATGATATCAATACCTCCATTTGGATATTTGACATCTACGTTATAAGTGGTGCTGTAATAAAAATTAAGATAAATTGTGGATGTAATTAGCCACTTTAAAATTATGACTTTCAAATATTAGATAAGAACATTTTAGAATCAATAAAAAAATATTTAAAGATGAAATCTTTGAAGTTTATAAGATATGAAAAACAACTACACCACAGGAAAAGATTGATATACATTTGAATTATTTTTAAGAGGGAAAGAGAAAGAGAGAGATCTGACACAAATTATATGTCAGTCAATAAACATAATTTCCGTATTTCTCAGCGGCTGCGAATAATTTCATATTTTCAAAAGAGACAAGCCAACTTTTTTTGTTTGGAAACTGGCTACTCATAAGGGTATTATGTTGTTTACAAATTCATCTCAGGTTTTAGAATCAAATTCACATTAAATCATCTTATTTCAGACAATCGGAAAGGAATTCCTTTAGGTGGAATGCCACATCAACGTTTTATTTCATAGATCTTTGAGTCATCCTTTTTACACAATGGTTTCTGCACTGAAAGGCCGAGATAAGGTCTTAATTATTTTATATAAATTTTTTTGTATTTTTTCAAAGGAAATGAAAAAACACATCATTAATTCAGCAGAACGAGGGGTGATAAAAAAGTTCGCGATGTATCTTTATATCTACAAAGCAATAATTCAAATTAAGAAAAAAAACGATACACGCATAGTTTTGCTCCTTGTTTGTGATGTCACAATGAGAAAATGACGTCAATTTGTAGGTCACGTTTGACGAAAATAATTTTCTCGGTTCTACGAGTTCAACAAACGACTGTAGTTTTTATGGGATATCTGAAAAATCCCTTTGAAGTAACGTATAATAATTTGCACATTGTTGTGATTTTAATTGAGCAATTTGCTATCAAAGACCTCCAGTTAACACTTTGAAAAATAGTTGAATATTTCAACAATTATAATATAATTATTAAATTTCTTAGATATCGTTTACTTGTTTGTCATTAATTTATCTCGTTTAAGAAATTGTTAATTCGTAGAGCATGCTCTTGCGTATCGAATCAACTGAGCTATATAAACGCCGTATGCAGGTGATAATGGTATAATGCTGCATAAGTAAGGAAAGTCGACAATAGAAAAGTTAAAATCAGCACGTTTATCAAAGAGCCTGGTTGTTAGTTTACCATTAAACTTCATTTAAAAGAATCAGGCGAGTAACTTCTTCTATAAAAGGTACACCAACTTTCATAATTTAGTTTATTTTGTCAAAGAAGAAAAGGTCTTTATCATATAAGGAAATTACATGTTGTGTAATTTGAAGAGTAAGCATCTTATTTCAATGTTAACTTGCCTTGATTGCATTTGCTTGCTGTCCATCCTTCTCTACATCCCTGTAAGCAACTGCCAGTTTCGTGATGACAAGTTTTGTTAAAACAATTTCCACAGTTGAACACACAGTTTGGGCCATAAGTAGCATTGGTACAAACTATAATAAATATTATTTATTTTAAAAAAGTTGCTTTAAAACAGTAAATACGTTCAAAGTCAATTATATAGTGTAAAAATTAATTTACTTCCCATTCTTGGGATGAAGATTTATATTTTTTTTCTATAGATATCCATGTAAAAATGATCCCTACATTGTAGCCACGCACTACTGCCAGACCCCAGGATTCAAACAAACTAAAGCTTTTGATGCTTTCATATAATAATGATGTACCCTTCACCCACGGGTTTGATTTGAATAAACTGAGTTCCATGTTTTCTTGTTGCCTAGTGGATCTTGAGATGACCATTTTTCAATGAATCAACCCAATTTTAAATATTTTTTTAATTGTCTTTTCAGTAAACGTTTATAATTAAAAATAAAAAAAAATAAAATTAAGAAATCACATGTAAAGATTTTTATTACAGTTTATCAAAACAAAAATTTTACAACTTATAGGTACTTTTACGCTGTAATGGAGTTTTATGAAGATACTTACTTTAACAATTGACGACTGACTTTTACAATTTACACATAGACAAACTCCAATCACTAAAATGTAAAAGTAAGCTGTCAAATGTAAAAGTAAGTCTCTTCATAAAACTCCAATAGTGTGTTTTTGAAGTTATGTTAAACTGAAGCTCTTAAAGGTTTAAAATGCTTTAAAGAAAATAAGTGTCGCTCTAACTCCATTACAATGTCCCGGATGTTCCGCCATTCCTGTCTAAATTCTGACTCGGATAGAGAGAGATCTGCTGCATGTCCGTAATACTGGTTTCTAATGAGGCGAATTCTTTCAATGTTCGGGACACGCTTCTGTCCCCCGGGGTTTGG
>NW_026924261.1:0-23288 GCF_032062105.1 Saccostrea cuccullata
ACCCATTGTGCAATACCCAAGTGAGCAGGTAAAGTCTTTGACGCCGCGATGGCGAAAGGACCGGTAGAAAAACTTCCATGGTTCAATTGAGACGAGATTTTAGTAAATAAAGTGTGTATATTATATATATCATATGTGTTCATCTTATCCCCCCCCCCCCATTTCTTTTTTGTGAACTGTAAAAGTCCTATCTCCCACCTTTCTCACATATTGAAATGAATGCCAATTCGGCTTTAATTTTTACATTCTACATAAACTGACCTTGACATTTACATAACAAGACACTCTTCTTAAAGTAAAGAAAATGATAAGGCTTAATTCTTTTAACAAAATAATGGTAATTTACAAGTCTATATTCAAGAAACCCCCCCCCCTCCTTCCCGGAAGCGCGCAGACAGGTAGACTTCGCAGATGTAACATCTACAACGTACAAGTAACGTTTTAAAAGTTTCATTCATAAAAATCAGTTCCCCTGATGTCATCTGATAACGTGCCATCATTTCATTCTTCCTATGTTTTGTTTGTAGAATTTATAATTATTTAATTTATTTTTTTTTATCTTGAGAAAATAAAGATTTTCAGCTGCATTTATTAGCATTTCGCGTTTTCTTGTATATATCTATTACTTGCAAATGAATAATGTCATTAAATAATACAGAACAAATCAAACTTTATTTCCATCTTTTTTATTCATTCATAAATCCTGAGATCCGCTCCAATAGTTGCGCGATGCCCTCACCGCTACTGTAAACAAAACATTCATAACGCCGAAAATGTCCATGATTCCGTTGAACTAAGAAAGTTTACACGTGATTTATCATCTCACAAAAAACATCAGATCTATCTAATGCAGGATTGCTCGAGTTAAAGAGAAAAATTCAGGAATTATTTTGTGTCATCCATATTTTGCCGTGAACCTATGCGACATTTTGTAATTAAGGTCTTCCGTTTCCAACGGAAGACCTTCTACTGATTCGTTTGTTTCTTTTCCACTATTATTATTATTTTTTTTTTTTTTCTTACTGATTTTGTGCAGGCGATTTCTCGAGAACGCCTCTATAGATCTTTATGAAACTTTCAGCAATGATGGGAAATCATATGAACTTAAGGCGTTTTTTTTTATTTTGCCGTCGTCACTTCCGGTCGCGAGATACGGCCAATTTTCTTTTTTTAAAGTGTCATTTTGTCCGGAAGTGTTCTCAAAAACGGTTAGAGATTAAGTCTTGAAACTTTCAGGGATGATAGATTGTGACAGGCTTTACTGAATTTTGTATAAAGTTTTTGTTGCCGTCACGTCCGTTGTCCACCGGAAGTAGTTTAAAAATATGCAAAATTTTATTTTTTTCTTTTTAAAATGTTTCTTATGGAGGCAAATAGAGTATCTCGAGTAATATTATGTCCACCGGAAGTTATTTTTTCCAAACCGGAAGTAGTCCAAAAAATGAGCATTTTTCGTCGAAATTATCAGGGATGATTCCTTCACACTCAGAGAGGAGTTATTGGTCATTTTAAGTACTTCCGGTCACACCGGAAGTGAATTATAAAGACCGGAAGTTGTCCGAAATTTACAGATTTCACTCTTAAATGTGTTCTCACGTATTTTGAGTAATTGATGCGAACATTTTTTTTCATTTAAAGTTGTTTTGTGATCGTATCAAAAATCGAACGGAAGACCTACTCGTTGCTCGCAACGAGATCTCCTCTAGTTATTACTATTATTATAAAGCTATACTCAAATATACATACGTTTATGAAACGTTACACATACGGAGCATACTAGAAAACTAGAGACCGTTTACTTATAGGGAAAAGAGTACGAATTATTTTCCCACAGAACTCTATACAAACATTTTGTCCTCTCACTACTATACTAATTTAATTTCAGAAAATTCCTTGGCATCATTTGAAACTTTAATCCAAGCGCTTATAAAAAATCCCGGAAAAAATATAGGGTCCCATGGCGTTTATAGGTCAAAATTGCAGTTCTTTAAAACTTATAGGTATCGGCAGTAAATAATACTCTGCAAAAAAAATCAACCCTAACTCCTACAATCTCCCCTGGTATTTCTATATTCTCTGTAATATTCCTACATTCCATCATTTATTTCAAATATTAATATTTTTACTTTAAAATGAAAAACATTACATACCTCATTTCAGCCAATCAGGTAAATAAATGCCGACCTATTCAGTACTCGACTCTACATTGCCACAGATAAAGCCATGTGTTCATCCGGGGATTGGGTACTCTCATTCCTATACTTACAAATTTACCTCTCCCAGAATCAGTCAATTTTGTAATTTTCAAAGATTTTATACTTACCAATGTATATGTATAAAATTTTAGGCCTGTCACTTCAGTGTCTTGGAACCCCGTGGGGATCCGGGTTAGAATAGGTCTTCAGTACTCCCTTGCTTTTCGTAAAAGGCGACTAAATGGGGCGGTCCTTCGGATGAGACCGTATAAACCGAGGCCCCGTGTCACAGCAGGTGTGACACGATAAATATCCCTCCCTGCTCAAAGGCCGTAAGTGCCGAGCATAGGCCTAAATTTGCAGCCCTTCACCGGCAATGGTGACGTCTCCATATCAGTGAAATATTCTGGAGAGGGACGTTAAACAGTATACAATCAATTAATCAATCAGTGTCTTGGAAGCTGTGACAATCTTAATTAATGACACCTCCCTCCATTAAGTTAAGGTCCAGGGAGTGAAAAACTGTCATTTATATGATGAGATCTGGATACAGTTGTTACTGTAATGAATAAAATATTTATAAATTGCATGATTTTGTTGTTTTTTTTATGTCAATAAAATGATCACATTTGTGTCATTTTTTTTTTCATAAGAGTGGATTCTACCTAGAATTTAAAAAAAGCCCCAAAATTTGATAAATCATAGCTAATTAAGCAAAATTGAAAGGCTTTAAAAAGACTGATTCAGAATTTTTTTTATGCTTATGAAAAGAAAATTATTAAAGACTCTGATATACTAATTGATTCTTATCTAAACCCCCCTGTTGCTTAAGTACCTGTAAAAGAGTCTCACTCCTTCCCCAAGTGAAAGACACTTAGAGAAATAGCAGGTGCCCCCTATTATATTTGTTTACAGTAAATCTAAATGAGAGAAAATCAATCCTTTTGATAATAAATGAAAGAAATCTACAGTTTTATACAGTACAATCATAATCTACATGATGGAATTTTAAGCTTAGAAAAGGGGTATTTAGATCAATTTTGTAAAAAATGAAAAAAAACAAACCCCAAAATGCACAACATAATAAGAGGCTGGAAAGTTAAAAAGTGAAAAATTTACCTGTAATGTACAGAAAACTGTCTGACAAAATACATCGGGTGGGTAGCGAGTCTCCGTCTTCTCCTTGTATAGAGAAAATGCCCCAGCTGAGCAGGTAACCAACTCTCCCAGGGCAGAGGAAGCTGAAAGATGAAAGTCCTCTACAGTGCTTAAATCAAAATAAAAATCAGAAAAGTTAGTCAAATCACACCTTTAGCATTTATTTAACAGCAATATTTTTCAGGTTTTCTAGAAAATAAAAAAATTACATACCTTCTACATAGCTTAATATTTTAAAAATGTAACCCCCCCCAAGGGTGGGGTACATGTTACACAATATTACATGTAAATACAATAAAGGTCTAATCTTATATATGCATTTTTAAGTCATTCCAATAATTCCTGGAAACCAGAAGTCTCTGTGGAGACTGAAGCTCTACTGGTTTGTACTTCAGGAAAGGAAGAGAAAAGTTGGGAACTGAAACTTTACCACAGCAATAAAAAGAATAATGATCCTTGATTAAGTCTCTTTATGTTCTTAGTGTAGTCTACTTGCATGCCACATTATATTATAATTAGACTTAAACTGTATTTGGAGTAGAATTTTGAGAGTTTTTAACAGAAATTTCTATTTTTAGTAACAACGGCAACACCGTTCATCGAAATCTAAAACCGATACACAGAATTATGTATTTTAGTGTAGTCTACTTGTGTGCCAATGTATATTGAAATCAGACCAAAACTGTAGGAGGAGTAGCATTTTGAAAGAATTTCACAGAAATTTCTATTTTTAGTAACAACTGCAACACCATTCATCGAAATCAAAAACCGATACACAGAATTATGTATCTTAGTGTAGTGTATTTGTGTGCCAAGTTATATTGAAATCAGACCAAAACTGTAGGAGGAGTAGCATTTTGAAACAATTTTACAGATAATTCTATTTTTAGTAACAACGGCAACATCGTTCATGGAAATCAAAAACCGATACACAGAATTATGTATCTTAATGTAGTGTACTTGTGTGCCAAGTTATATTGAAATCAGGCGAAAACTGTAGGAGGAGTAGCATTTTGAAAGAATTTCACAGAAATTTCTATTTTCAGTAACAACGGCAACACCGTTCATCGAAATCAAAAACCGATATATAGAATTATGTATCTTAGTGTAGTGTACTTGTGTGCCAAGTTATATTGAAATCAGACCATAACTGTAGGAGGAGTAGCATTTTGAAAGAATTTCACAGAAATTTCTATTTTTAGTAACAACGGCAACACCGTTCATCGAAATCAAAAACCGATACACAGAATTATGTATCTTTGTGTAGTCTACCTGTGTGCCAAGTTATATTGAAATCAGACCAAAACTGTAGGAGGAGTAGCATTTTGAAAAATTGTTTACAGACAGACAGACGGACAGACAGACGGACGGACGACGGACGCATTACTATCGCATAAGCTCTTCTGGTCTCTGACCAGTAGAGCTAAAAATCAAAAGTCTAGGTTCTCTACAATAAAGATTTTATATTATGATGTTGAAATTCTACATGTCTGGTTTGTAAGTCTAAGGTAAGTAACTCTAATTACAAAAACTGGAAAGCAATAAAAAATGTGTTGCCAAAGGCCACGCTGATGAAAAACATGCAGCAAGAAAGGGAAAATACATACCTTCGTCTAGTACACCAAAGAAACAACTTCACTTCAAATTCAGTACCCTGCAGTTCAAGTAAAGCAATCCAGAGAATCACACGCACTACCAGCCATAAGATGTCAAAAGAGGAAAGTGTGCACCTTTGACATGACGACTATATAGTCCCCTTTTTAGGTTCACCAGAATTACCGAAAATGCAACCGTTAGAGAAATGAAATGAACACAAGGTCACAGCCCCTACAATGTCATACATGTACATATAATTATAAAGAGCACAACACATACCGTAAATACACACATGTAAATACATGTATACATACAGGTGACTCGATCTCTCGAAGTTCAAGGGACCGCAAGAAAAGTTCGAGAGATCGAAGGGTTCGTGAGATAGAAATTAAATAAAATCCGGATTTTTCAGTTCCGATTATCGTTATTCTACTATTATAGATACCGGAAGTATATGTAAATAAAGTCATTGCACGTTTTCAATCATATTTTACACAGGTAATTCACTTGATTCCAACAAGAAAGATTGTATTTCGAATAAATAAAACGAATTCCTTAAAGCTTCAATATTTATTTGTTCTTATTTCATGATTACATGAAACCCCAAAAGCATTCGTCGGTTTTATTTCGCGGCTTGATCGGATCCTTAACCAGTGTTTACCACTGACACCAGATTTTTTTTAATAGGTATTCAGTCCATGAGAAATGAATTTCTTGTGCAATATTTCTACACTAAGATTATGTAGATTCTAATAAAAGTTCATAGTCAATGGGAATTTATTGAAACGAACGTCTACAAATTATTTTCTAAAAATTATCGTCTCGGATTCAAGTCCAAATAAGTTGTGAATTCGTTTATAATTTAACTATAACAACTAATTAATTTTATCAACACATGAACGACCCACAGGTGTAGTGTCATCTATTTAAACATCCAATTAACACCTCCATGCTAGCCCCAGGTGTTCATTGTTTTCCAGGTAAGTCCAGGCTGCATCAATTTTACGCTTGATCGGCGTGTATACACGCGCAATCAAAACTTCGAGAGACAGAGAGTAAAAATCAATGAAATATGTGTAACGGGACCCAGATCTTGGTTCGAGAGATAGAGAACTTTGAGAGATAGAAGTTCGGGAGATCAGGAGTAAATTTGCTTAGTTATATAAAGGAAAAAAACGGGACCGTAGGTTCACTTCGAGAGATCGGAGTTCGAGCCATCGAGAGTCACCTGTATAATATTAACGTACATGCACACACACACACACACACACACACACATATATATATATATATATATATATATATATATATATATAGAAAGCACAAAGAAATTCACTTTTACATGGATACCTACTTCCGCCCCAGCCCGGGGTTAAACTCTCGACCTTCGGAATCTGTCTCCTAGCAGTGCAGGAACAGCGCGCTAGACCGCTCGGCTATCTAGGCAAGTTATTAAACACTTGATTTCGATGCCGATGGAATTCTCGCGGCGCTGCCCTACACTACACGGTCATTGACAATTGAAGTGAGATACAGTTATTTGGACATGAGTTTTAATAGAGGATTGGTACCAATACACGTTGTAATGAAATCAATTATTATTTATAAAGCACAATTTACACCTCTTAAACTAACATAACTGCCCTAAGTGATGAAATATTAATATAGAAAGCACATAGAAATTCACTTTTACATGGATACCCACTTCCGCCTAATATATATATATATATATATATATATATATATATATATATATATATATATATATATATATATATATATATATATATATATATATATATATCTATTCTGGTCTTTGACCAGTAGAGCTAAAAATAAAATCTTAATTTTCTATAAATCGCGATATTTTTTCTACAATTTTTACATATGTATATTTATATTGTTCTATTCACAGGCCTTTGGATCGCTTAAAAAAATTTCTGTGTAAACATTTTTTTTCAACACCTCAATTTTTTTTCTAAGCGATCTAAAGGCCTGTGGTTCTATTATTATATATTTAGATTTTTGACGTGATATTTGAAGTACTAATAGAACTATAGAGATTTTTCTCCGATGCGATTCCTGTGAAAACGACATTGAAAATGACGTCTCCTGAATTGACGGAGCATCACACTTTTGTTAGATTATGTATAATGCTCGAGATATCGCTAACTTGGATCCCAAATATGCATAATAAAGCATATAGTAAACTAGGGTAGTCATGAATTTGTCTTCTTATAGCAAATCGGAATTTTTGACCGTTAAACCTCTGTAGAAAGGCTTTACGGGAGGATAGGGAAGATTATCGACGAAAACTTGATCCAGACTGTAAAAAACGAGATTGGGAGTGACCAATGTCACACTATATCTCATAAGTACCGGCATTTTTTTAAAAAGAATATGCTTTACTTGTTCTGTAGAATTTAGGCTTGACAGGAAATGGTGTATGGACGTTGAGTAGATAAGTTAAGTCAAACTGTATAGGAACTCTTGGGAAAATGTTGAGAAAATGAAAGCTCATATTATTTTAATGCACGTGACGTCGAAGATTTTGCAGTTCCGTGAATTAATGATATATCCTGATAAATCACCCAAAATTGATATCAACTTACAACATTTTGAAATGAAATTTTGAAGACCATATAAGTAAAGATTCTTTTATATTATGCATGACATTTTGCCCGATTATGTCGTCAAATATTATTTCTGTGCAACAAGTCCGTGTAATTTTTGAACGGCCCTCGTAAATAAATTCATTAAATAAAATCATATGTCTCTGTCCTTTCAAAAATCTAGTTCAAATTGTGTAAATTAATTAATAAATTAAAAAACTAATTAAGGAACGGTTTAAAGAAAATTTTAAGTAAAAGCAAAAAATTAATTAACAATTTAAATAGATTGGTGAATTCATTAATGAATAAATTAATGAACTAACTAAATAATATGTGAATTTATAAATGAATAAATAATTTTAATGTAAATAATAAATAAATCAAAAAGGTTAAATACACTGTAATTATGGCAATTATTGAAACTTATTAATATATAAAAGTTTTCATGTTGGGATGAAATGATGAAGGTTGTGGGTACTGGGGAGAAAATGACCCGGATTCCATGAGGAAACATCCCATGCTTACCGGTAACACCCGCTGTGAGCAGAATGAATTGGTCTCATGTTACGTTAGGGTATCCAATTCCAATAAAACAAAGACTTTAGATTAAATATTAAACAAGTCGGTCAAAATATATACGATCTACGCAGCACTGTTAAGGCCTACTCTGATGATATGAACTAAAAATAGACGTGTGCAAATAGATGCACTTTAATTACTAAGACTTGATTATTTTTTGTAAAGCTATTATATTACCAGGTTACTTTAATGTTTATAGAAATAAGATTGTATACCCCACTTTGTACTGATTCTAGTTTGGTCATCTTCACTAGCCAAGGGTTTCCGATCCAAAATCTACTTTACAACCCTTGGCAAATTTGGCTGAAAATTTTAGAACTCGCGCAAACGAATTTGATTGGCTGCGAAGTCCTAGTCTATGCAAGGTTTTTACTAATCGACGATTTTCGGCTGAATTAAAGTCTGTTCGAGTGATTTATGCAAAAGAAGAGTATTATTTACAAGGAATGAAAGTTAGGACGTGATATATGCTAAAAAAAAAAAACAAGGGAGGAATTAGTTTGATATTATTTTTTGGATTATATATGTTTTCAAGAATTATTGAAAGGACCACATAAGTCTGTGTTACGCATTTTAGGTGCATCAATTTAAGCCAATCAAATGCCACAGCTCATTGTTAATAATTGATATGGCAACATGTAGAAAGTGTTGTCAAACTCTTGACAAAATTAACATCACGAAGAACAATATTTTCTACCACTTTTGAGGTGTGCCAACAGCTGTATGAGGTTGTTGGTTATATTCCACATCAAATTGCATGGAGGTCGCCACATTGTTTCAAACGTCATATTGATTTACTTATGTTACAGCTATTTTTATTCGACACATATTAAAGAGCTTCAATGGACTTTACTCAATTACGGCGAAAGGCGGCCGCGCAATTAAAGTTCCCGGTTGATACATGTAGGACTAAATCTGCCAAGGGTTGTAGAGTAGAGTTCGGATCGGAAACCTTTGGCTAGCGAAGATGAGTTTAGAAAGCTTATCAGAAAGTCAAGTGATAAATGCATCTATACTTATAGATTAATAAATTTTGCCCGAAACGGCTGCACTAGAGTTCTTGCTTACCCTTCTAGGAATACACTAGGTATAAGTTGATGTCCGTAAACTATATGGAAAAACACCACCAAATGTTTTCCCATAGACTTCCATACAAACTTGAGCCCCTGTCACTGATACATATATTGAATTTTGAGCAAATGACTTTTTGGCGTGAAAGGATATTGGAAAACAAAACATGCCAGAAACCAGAAGTCTCTGTCGAGACTGAAACTCTACTGGTTTGTACTTATAGCAAAGGAAGAGAAAAGTACTTAAGCAGTTGGGAATTGAAACTTTACAACAGCAATAAATAGTCTGATTTCAGTATGATCTGGCACACAAGTAGACTACACTAACATAGTTCGGTGTATCAGTTTTTGATTTTGATGAACGGTGTTGTCGTGGTTTCTAAAAATAGATTGTGAAATATTTTCAATATCCTACCCTCCTACATTTTAAGTCTGATTTCAATATCACTTGGCACACAAGTAGACTACACTTACATACATGTACATAATTATGTGTATCAGTTTTTGATTTTGATGAACGGTGTTGTCGTGGTTTCTAAAATAGAAATTTCTGTCAAATATTTTCAATATCCTACACTCCTACAGTTTTCGTCCGATTTCAAATTCACTTGGCACACAAGTAGACTACACTAAGATACATATATAATTCTGTGCATTGGTTTTTTTGATTTTGATAAACAGTGTTGCCGTGGTTACTAAAAATAGAAATTTCTGTGAAATGCTTTCAAAATGCTACTCCTACAGTTTTTGTGTGATTTCAATATAACTTGGCACGTACACAAGTAGACTACACTACGATATATTCTATGTATCGGTTTTTTTTTTTGTTTTTTGTTTTTTTTTTTTAATTTTTTTTTATTAAAAGCATATGCAATATACAACATAGTGGATATAAATTGTAACATACATCACAATTAATGTTTTTATGTTCATATCAGAGTAGTTATATTACTTCTATAGAGAAGAAAAGATATAAATATATCATATGTGTCATAGGTATATAACAAGCATTTTGTTTTCTTTTATAACATTCACAAATTTATCTGTTCAGTAGTTATATTACTTCTATAGAGAAGAAAAGAAAAATATATAAATATATCATACGTATCATAGGTATATAACAAGCATTTTGTTTTCTTTTATAACATTCACAAATTTATCTGTTCAATTTAATGCAATTATTCTAAGAGCGTATAAACATAGAATGTATAATACATAGGGAGAAATAAATAAATATTGAATCCAGGTAGCAAAGGGAGTCCTATTCAACACCAGCACTGTCCATAATGAGGACCCCTAGCTACCACACATGAAGACTGGTTTCTTCTTGTGTTTGATATGTCATTGTCTACACCATAATCTTTTTTTCATAAACAATTTGCTAAGTCACTGTACATGCTGTTTCTTATTTTACCAGTTTTTTTCACATTAGAATTTTGTAAAACAAGCCAATTTTTAACATAAGATTTCAAACTTTCTTCTGACATTCTTTCATTATTGAATCGACTCTTCATTTTATATTTATAGATTGTAAAACAAATAAATGAGATAAGATTATTCAAAATACATGTTTTCTCTGATAAATCACCAAAAAATCCCAACATAATACGTTTCCATGAAACATTAAATTTTAAAAATATACTAATTTTCCTCCACA
This sequence comes from Saccostrea cuccullata, assembly GCF_032062105.1. Lineage (NCBI taxonomy): Eukaryota > Metazoa > Mollusca > Bivalvia > Ostreida > Ostreidae > Saccostrea > Saccostrea cuccullata. The sequence continues at coordinate 10,868 of NW_026924261.1, forward strand.
AATATGTTGTAATTGTACAAGAAAATAAAAGATGTTCACTATCTTCTGATACATTACATAACTCACACATTGGTGATACATCTTTATTCCATTTACTTACACTTATATTAGTATTCAACAGACAGTTAATCAGTTTGTAATTGAATTCTGCAATCTTTTTGTCATACATATTACAAATTTTTGAAGTGTATATATTCTTCCATAATGATTTATCTTCTATGTTGAAATACTTATTCCACTTATTCTCATATACTGAATTCTGAAATTTGGATTGAACTAAGACCGAATAATAAAAATCACTTTTTAGAGATTTGATCGATTTAAAACAATTGTTTCTAAACAAAAACGAGTCATTATTATGAATGTTAATATAATTGGCATAGGAACAATCAAGCCTTGATTTAAAAGGTCTTAATGTCTTTTTTAGCATAATATATTCACAGTAAATATTGTTCTTACATTTTAATTTATCCCAAAAGTAATCTATTGCATGTATTTCACCGTTTTCATCAAAAAGATCTTTTACATATAATATACCACTCTTGATCCATTGTTCAAAACATAATGTTTTAGAATCATATCGAAATAAATTATTGTGCCAGATAAATTGGGATAAAAATTCTTCCTTCAGAATTTTGTTGTTTTGTTTGATTTTTTTGCACTTATTAAACATTGAAAATACTTCCACATAAAACTGGGGGAAATTAGTCAATTCCCAGAATTTTTTATCATTCAAATTGCAACTCGTTGTTTTAATGATATCATTTATAGATAAATTACTATTTTCCAATAGACTATTTAGAGTAAAGTGTGTTATTGTATCTTTATCCAATATTCTTCTTACCCACGAAGCTTTCGCAGCAGAAAATTTACTTTCAATATCAACGATTCCTATTCCCCCTTGTTCAATTTTACCAATCAATGTATTTCGTTTAATCCTCTCTCTCTTTTTCCACAGAAAGTTAAAAATGATTTTTGAAGCTCTTTTAAAGAATTCTTTATCTGGATTAGGTAAAATAAACGCATTGTAAACAAGCGTTGATACCGCTATCACCGGGGAAAATAAGTGTCAAACTTTCCGGCAACAATAAAACATAAAAATGCTAACGATGGAATAGCACTTTATTATAAACGTAGGTCGGTAGGGTGAATTCTGGAAATCCAAAAACTGCACCCGAACAATCCGAAGCCTAGGAGTTAACTGATTAACAATGATTCGTGTAACATATACATAGTAAAATATAACAATGGCAATTAGCACAATTCTCAGCATGAGTGACAGATGGCTTGGATGGAATAACTCATGACATGTTGAGTAAATTGATTAAATAATTAATTTCCAGATTCGGAGTTACATAGTAATTAGCACAATTAAAGTTTTTCAAGTTGTTTAAAGTAATTACAGTAATTAAGAGTATATTCTAAAGTCAGCTAAAACATATGTCACTAAAATTGTTTCTATCAAAAATCACAACGTGATACCGCTAAAGTATTTATTATTGTACATTTTCCATTGTTGTTAAGTTGCGTTTTCGCCAAACACTTAAGATTTTTTTCAAGTTTACTTAGCCAATTTTTTTCATAACACACGTCTTTATTATGACCTAAATATATTCCAAGAGATTTAACACTTTCAGTTGCAATTTTTACACCGTATAGGTCGTTATTATTGCAATACTCATCAATTAAGGAACCAGTTAAGATACATTCAGTTTTAGATAAGTTAAGTTTCGGACCAGCAACTTTACTAAAATGGTGAATAATATTAAGAGTAGTTGCCAATGAATTGGTGTCTTTTAAGGCATTTGTGCAGTCATCAGCATGTTGGACTATCTTAATATTTTTTGAGGCATTCTCATTAAATGATAGGCCATGTATATTTTCATTATTTCTAATTTGGATAGCAAGTATTTCTAATACGAAAATAAAGAGAAGCGCAGATACCGGACATCCTTGACGTATTCCCCTTTTCATTGAGCAAGATTTTGAAATCCAGCCGTTATTTTTAATTTTGAACGTAGGATTATTATAAAGAGTTTTGATCATATTAATGAAGTCCTCTCCAAAGTTGAATTTTCGTAATGTTTTAAACATGAAGTTATACTCAACAGAGTCAAATGCTTTTTCGAAATCTAAGAATAACAATATGCCATCAAGATCGTGATTTATACAGTGCTCGTATATATCAAGTATCAGTCTCGCATTTTCTCCAATGTATCTTCCTTTGATATATGCACTTTGTTCTTTTCCTATGATTTTTTTAGCAACAGGCTGTAATCGTAAAGCTAAAATCTGTGCAAAAATTTTATAGTCCACATTTGTGAGACTTATAGGTCTGTAATTTTTTAATTTATCTTTTTCACCTTTTTTGTAAATAAGGGAGAGTATTGCGTCTCGTTTTGAGAATGGTAGAATTCCGATCTCAATACTTTTGATTAAACATGAGAAATATATATCTTTAATATCATTCCAAAATATTTTATAAAATTCTGCTGGAAGTCCATCAGAACCAGGAGATTTGTTATTTTTCATATGATGAATGGCTTCCTTACACTCAGACATGGTCGGTAATTTATCGCAATTATTTCTATCATTTTCACTAACTTTAGGACATTCAATATTTTCAAGGTATTTTTCAATATCTTGATCACAAATTTTTCTACTCTCATATAATGCATTATAAAAATCGACTAAAGCTTTCATAATATCTCCATTTTCCATAAAGACAATATCGTCGTCATTAGTAACTTTATTGATCGTATTGTCGCCCTGTTGCTTTTTTTCTAAATTTAAGAAATATGCAGTACTTTTTTCGCCCTTTTCCATCCAGATAGCTCTTGATCTTATGTAAGCCCCTTTACATTTTTGTGCATATAATTCATCAATTTCATTTTCAAGCTGTCTTTTATATCTCATATTTATATGCGAGTAGGGTTTATTTTCCAATATTTTAATTTGATTCTCAATGAAATCAATTCGCTTTCTTTTGGATACAGCATTTTCTTTAGAATAGGCTATTGTGAAATTTTTAATTGATTTTTTCAAGCATTCCCATTTAGAAACCGGATCAGGATCATGAATTCTAGATATTTCTTGTTTAATAAAATTTCTCATTTCATTGCAAAATTTTTCTTTGTTGAGAAGTGACGTATTCATTTTCCAATAACCACTCCCTCTAATATTTTCTGCGGTACAAAAATCAAAGTATAAACCTAAATGGTCACTAAATCTTGTCCCGTCATAATTAGGAGCTTTTCTTAATAAAATTTGATTAAATCTATAGCAGAAACTTTCTGACGTAAATACGTAGTCAATTCTAGATTTTGGATTATTTTCCCCATCACACCACGTGTACCCCTGTTCGTTATTTTTATCACTAAAGGACCAACAGTCGATCAAATTTAATGATTTCGCAAAGTTTCTAAGAGCCTTTACATTTCTATTATTTTCGATGATATCTATCTGACAATTAAAATCTCCACAAACTATTAAGTTATCCAAACTTTTAGCATATTTATTGACCCATTTCAACATTTTATTTAAAAATATAATTTTGTCATTTTCTTTATTTGGCACATAAAAATTGGCCAAACTTAAAATTTGTTCAGATAATTTAACATTTTCCAATAATTTTCTACCGTCAATCGAAGAATGTTTATCTAGTATTTCGATATCAAGATTCTCTTTAAACAAAATAGATACACCTCTACTATATACTGAATCAGAAAAACTATGAATTTTATACCCAAACCAACGTGAATTATAAATTACTTCATTTGCTTCAATAAAATGTGTTTCTTGCAAGAAAATTATATCAAATTTTGCATCCTTAATCCATTCAAACAACAAAATCCTTTTACTATAAGTATTTAAACCACGAGCGTTTATAGAATAGAATGTTAGTAAGTTTGTACTCATTTACATAAAGCTATATTTGCTAAATTACCCCTGGTCCTTTACATTTCTCTTCCTGTTTGAGTTTCTCCTGGCCTCCCGAATGAAGCCGTCCAGATTTGTCTGATTTTCGTCTGGGTTCTTATTTTTCGGAAGTGAGGTACTTCTGAGTCTTTTTGTAAGTTTTGATGTTATCCTACCCAGAATCTGTCCTAGCCGGTTTTCGCCCGGCCATTTTCCGGATTCGTATGGAGGGTAGCATCTGGATATAGCCCGGTTTTTGATTTTAATAAACGGTATTGTCGAGGTTTCTAAAATAGAATTTTCTGTTAAATACTTTAAAAATGCTACTCTTTCTACAGTTTTGGTCTGATTTCAGTATAACTTGGCACACAAGTAGACTACACTAAGATATATAATTCTGTTTATTAATTTTTGATTAAGATGATTGATGTTTCCCTGGTTACTAAAATAGAAAATTCTGTGAAATACTCCAAATACAGTTTTAGTCTGATTATAATATAATATGGCATTCAAGTAGACTACACTGAGATACATAATTATCAGTTTTGTGTTTTTGATGTTGATGATTGATGTTGTCATGGTAACCAAATTGAAAATTCTGTTTAGTTTTATTTAAAACTACTCAAACACCTGTAGTCTTATTGCAATCTTGCCACAAAAAGAGACTTAATCAAGGATAATTATTACTCTTAGACTATTTATTGCTTTTGTAAAGTTTGAAGTTCCAACCGCTACTTTTCCACGAGAAAACGAATTGTAAACTGACAAAATTTGACAATTCTAAGCCAATAAGTACCTGGGATACTTAAGTAAACCCATAAAATGTCAAAAGTAGGTCACTTTTTGGTCGACATTCTCTGAAAGTTTGATAATTCTAATCCAATAAGTACCTGAGATATTCAAAAGTAGGTCACAAGATGAAACAAAAAGAACCCAAGATGATTCTAAATCAATTAGTACATGACAGCAGGTCACGGTGACTAACTTATCACTTGCAATTATCTGAGAACCCAAGATACACCAACTACGTTTAATGATTTTAAGCCAGTTGATACCGGTACCTGAAATATTTTTAAAATTATAAAATTTCAAAAGTAAGCCACAGTGACCTACTTTTCAGATGACATACATTGATGAACCAAGATACAACTTGTCCAAAGACACTGTTAGATTATTCTATACATCTAGTACTTATTGTGTTACTCTCTGATGTGTATTTGTCAAAGCTTCGCATAATTTAAAGCATTCTTAATATTCGTTCCTGCCCAACACATGATGATACTCAAAAATAAAAGTTTTTTTTTCATTTACCAGGTTCAGGTATGAACTCTATGACAAATTTGCATATATATTTATTTTCTTTAAAGTTTAAACCTTTGTGATCAATTAGACTACAATAAAGTATTTAAACCTTTTTAGATTTCCATACAATGAAATGTATAGTATAATAGAAATCAACAATGTACAGGACGACAATAATGTAATTTTGCGTAGTTTAAAGCTTGTAAAAAATTCTTTCATCGCTAGTACGAAAAACAGAGGTTTATAACCATTTTTCTGTCATTGAAAAAATTAATTCCAATGTTGCAATATCGTATGGATGTCAAATCATGATTGTTAAAACATATTTAATAACTTTCATCTTCACCCAACATCTTACTCTAAACCTAATCCAAAACAATAACAACCACTAACCCTTTCCTTATCATAATTTAATTTCATATTCATGCTAATAATGAATGAATTTCTTGTGACCTTGTAAAATTATGTTGTACCTCATTGTGAAAATAAATTCTACAAATAGGATCGATACGATATCGTCATGGTATTGTCGATATCGACATAGCACAAAGTCTCATATATGGTACCAAGTATTTCCAATTGAAAGTGCTCATCATGATCGATATCGATACGATATCGACATAATATTGTCGATATCGTCAATATCGACATCCAATTCGTTCTTGTACATGTATGATATTTTTATGATAAATGTCTGTTAGTGTTTTGCATTTAACTGAATTTTCTCTTGTCTTTTGTTTTGTAGACATTCCTGCTGTTCCACAGACCCCTGAGATTTCACCAAAGCAATTCCCATCTTCCGTAGTTCCCAATGGCATTTTTACATACGAACAAACTGGGTTCATAATTACAGGCTACAAGGAAAGAAAAGAAAAGTTTTTATCGCCCACGCACAAAAAAGGCATTGTGGTCAGAAATTACCGATGAACTAACCAAAGTTTTAAAACTGACTTTTCAGTTGCGCAAGTTGAAGGGAGGTGGAAGACACAACTCAGTGCTTTCAAACGACATCAGTCAGATCAAGCAAAGTCGGGCAATGAGCGAAAAAATTATCCCTATAAAGAGGAATTCAGTGACATTCTAAGTGACAGGCATGACATCCATCCTAAGTGTGTTGTCGGATCCTTAACCTCTCCATCAAGCTCACACAGTGGAAGTGTAACTGGATATCAGGAAGAGTCCAGCACAAGCTTAGGCTCTGATGAGCCAGGTATCTCTGATCCCCAGCCCAAAAAGAATAGAAAAATGTCTTCTTCCAGATCTAATTCTTCTCAAGTAATCCATTTTTTGGAAGATTATGTGGAAAATCAAAATAAGAAAAATTAAGAAAACATGAAAAAAATTGAGAAAATGCATAAAGAAAAAAAATGGATTTTTAATGGTTTTCTTTCAGTTTTAAAGAACATGAAAGATTAAATTCTTCAAATCCTAGACATGCATTGACATGTAGGCCCATGAATTCTGATGTTATATGTTTTCACTTGTCTATGTTTTGTATGGTTATTTTCCCTCATACTTTCTTTCAAATGGTATTTCTTGTTGATTTTCTAAACTTGTTGTATTTTTAAGTGGTATTTACCAGTAATTGTCTTTCCATTCAAAGACTTGAAATTTTTCTATAATAGAACAGCTGTTTTGAATGCACGAACAATTTTAGGTTTTTATTTTTTTTTTTCACAGGATACACATATTTATGCCACGTCCAGAAATAACATGCAAAATATTGACATACATTCAAATTCCAGAATTGTACTTTATGTATCTAAAGTTTTCAGATCCATGAATTGTCTTTTTAAGAGTGGTCTTGTATGGAACTCAATAACTTACCTGAATTTTTTTCGATGAGGGAATGAAAGAGATATTTACTGTAAAATTTTTGAAACTTTTTAAAAATTGTGTTAATCTTACCATTGATGCAACACTTCTGCAAGATTGTGATGTTCTGGGTAGTTTAAAATTTGAGATATTTGGATGTCAGGGATTCCAAAAATGAAAACATTTGCAATGAAAACACTGTTAAAAATTTATCAAAGTGCAAATGTATGGAGAAACTCTTCATAAGTAGTTTACCAAACGTCAGTGAGGAAGGTCTGTTGTCATTAGCCAAGGAGATAGGGGATACACTTAAGTATCTACAAATTCGGAACTCTGTAGAGATAAGGCCAGAAACTTTTCTATGTTTGTTTTAAAAATCTTAAGTGTATCAAGGTCCGTCTGGAGATTATGAAACATGGGCAAATGTTCTGAATGAACATGCTTTAAGGTGCAGTTTTGGACATGAAATTCTTGATTTTTTACCAAAGAGATACCTGATATATGGCAGAGTCTTTTACTCTTTGTTGTCCTTTTGATAACAATTGTTCAACCCATTGATTTATTTTGAGATATTGGTAGCAGTTTTTCTTCAGAGCGAGTACTCGAGGTCGTCTTGACATGTTCATTTTTTTGTAGCTTAAATTAAAATAAAGGGGGGGGGGTGAATTTATTGGTACATGTACATGCCCTTGAGTGGGTTTTTTAATTGTTGTATTTAGTTAAGTGAATGGTCTAGTCAGGATTTTTTTTAATTTTACATATTAAGGTGTCTGCATTTTTTTTTTCAGAAACCATATTTGGAAAATACTTGATTTCATCTATGAAATAGAGGTTGAGCTGCATTATGTGGCTATAAATTATGGAGACTTCTCATTTCTTCATATGGATGTGAGTTTCAAGTGATGTTGTTTATTTTTTTGATGCTAATTAAGCCAATATGTGATTTGTTTTTCCATTATATTGATCTCTTTGTGGTTTTGTTTATATTTATATAGTTTATAAGCATCAACAAGATGATTGTTTTTCATTTATTTTTATACAATACAAAGGGTTTTTTTTTTTTTACATGAATTGGGTATTCTTTGCTTTATTTTAAAAGATGACACCTTTGGTTTCTATACCAAATTTTCATTGTCAAACTGAATTCTTGGACGTTGTACATTTTAATGAACAATTTAAAAAAGAGAATGCAGATTTTATGTATTGGCCAATTGCCGTGTTAGTAATTGTCTCTTTAATTGACCTTCTGCATCATTTTCACACAATGGAGGAATTAATGGAACCTGTTGAGGGTCATTGTCAAAATGCTCGTCAAGTTCATCTTGGTTTAGGATATAAATGTTCTGTAGGATTCAAGCTGTTACGACAGCCTTGACAACATAAGAAATGTCATTCATTTCAACAAATTGTAGTCTCCGAAATCTACCTTTCAATAATCTGAATGGATTTTCATTGATTACTCTGGTGCTTGATAAAATTTGATTGAACTTAATTTGATCCCTAGTATGATTTTCTCTATTTCGGTATGGAGTAATCAGCCACCGCTTGCAAGGATATGCCCCATCACCTAGTAGATGGCTCTGACCATAAAGAATTGGGCCTCTTTGCCTCAATGGAGAATTTTGAAAAACACGAGCATCATGCACTCGGCCCGGCCATCCGCAGAAAAGGTCTGTGAATCTTCTCTGCACACTGCTTGGAGAATGACTGAATGAAATTGCCTATTGAAAAAAATCATTTGAGTGTCCACTAGGGGGGAGGGGCTTTATACGTATATGTGCTCAAATCCATCATTTACAGTCTGCACATCATTTGGCCAAATCACAAACTTTTGAAGAAAGTATATTTGAAAAACGTCTAACATCCTTCCGTTGTGGGAATGGAATGTAGACTCAGAAACATTGAATCGATCTGCAATAGACCCTAGAGTAGGAATATCTTGAAACAACGTCTTGTACAAAGCGTTCCACTTTATATCGTGTTCTTCGTTCCTGTCTGGAAACAGTAAAAATCAAAGTACTGAAAGTACTGGAAAGCGGTTAGCATGCTTTCATCTAATATGTACCGAAAAAAGTGCATGAAATGATATTTAAGTATGCATATCTTTGTCCAATGCCATCAGAGAAAAAACAGACATTCTGCTTTTGTAATACTTTACTTAATAGTAAAACCAATAACATTCCAAACTGATGTCACAGATGGATGCAATCTAATTAAAATCAGATGTTCCGAATCCGCTACTGCTTCTCAAACATCTAACAACATCCTATTTGGGGTCATGTAAGAGTGAATCTTCGATTAGCCAACGAAAATGGTTCCTCCGAAATATTGGCTTATAGTTCAGATGGGTTTCTTGTTTTCACCACCGAACCAAAACACCCGAGGAGTTTTGTAGTAAACAAAATATGCATTGCAAAAGCTGTGTTATGTATGACGTGTGGGGTATCTTGTATAGTTTGCGCTCTTTCGTTTGCATTATTCACATTCAGATGCCAGACTGCAGACTATACATGAAATTTATTCCAAAATTACTTTAATTCAACGTAAGACAGTATCAATAATGATGATATGTAGCCGTGGAATTAATTTGAGAATTGTTTACCGAGGCTTGAATCTACATACCCAAAGTGTTTGTGTTTACTAGTACATGTATTCATAATCGAAAGGTCGCTCTGATGTGACCCCTAATGGGATGTTAGATGTTTGAGAAGCGGTAGCGGATTTGGAACATTTAGATAAAGTTTAATTAGATTGAAATGCATGTTTCAAAATTCAAACATGAGATTTCTTCAGTTTGAAAGACAGGACGTGCATTTTTAAAATTTCTCTCTTGGTGGCATCCAATCGTTCTCTGGATGAAAACAATTATGTTGATGTTGAAAATTTAATTGTCTTTCATGCTCTATTGAATCTGAAATTAGGTAATTGTAAAGCCTACTATAGCAAACAACTAAAAAAATGACAAGTTAAATTCTTTAGATTAATGGATTTGGAGTAGTGTAGATCTACAGCTGGCTAGTCAGAGAAAAAAGGATGGCTGAGCAGAGACTTTGTATATGAATTGATATCAGAGAGCTCCAGATGTGTAGGCTCACTGCGGGTGTAACCTGTCAACGAGGGATGCTTACTTCTTCTAGGCAACGGATCCCACCTCTTGAACTTTCAGGAGTCAGTTTTTCTTCTTAAATCATCATTGATCATTCTGTATTTTGATACAGATACTTCCGTTTAGAAATATTATGAACTACTTCTACGGGAAGACTGGCGAGTAAACAAGATTATCAAGCTTTATGAAATGTACTTTATTGACTTTTCAAACAAGTAAATGTTCGAATAAAGTAAATGGTATATGAGAATCATTTAAAAGAAGTCTTGCACAATATGTCTAGATAAGGACATATAATGTGTATTTGCCATATACTCTATATGCAATATTAATCTCAAATAAAACATGTGAAAAGGAAAGTTGTCTAATCGATCAATACTAGTATTTTAAAATTCAAATGTACACTAAAAGTCAGTGTAACTTAAGAAGTTATCAGTGTCATTTTCTTCAATATGTCGGTTAAACAATATACACTGATTTTTTTTTCTATCAATGTGCCTCTAAACACATATTTTAATTAAATTCTTCTCAAACGCTCAAAATAATAATCGACAAATTGGATAAATTCAAATTTAAAAAGTATTTTCACAGCTAATAATACGTTCCCTAGGAATTGATCAAATTTTCAAAACTTATAAATAAGCATTAGTATATATTTTAAATTTTTGCTAATTGCCAAGATTTTTCATACCTCATTCTTCTGTGAATAATAATGTCGGTTGATTTTTAGAAGAGGATCACAATGCCGATTAAAATTAATATATATTTATCCATTTTTTTTTTCAAAATTAGTTTTACTACTTTAAGTGCCCCATTATTTTTTTTCAAAACTAAAAGTAAGTAATCCCTTATGATCGTTTGTAATAAATTATCAAAGACGGGGAAGAGAATTTACCCCTGGAAGCAGAGCTTTTATAATCTGTTTATTAGACAGAGAAGAAAAGAGAAGAAAACAAACGTTTCATTGTGGAGGTAATCCTATTGTTTCATAAAAACGTTACAAAAAGTGTAAACCTTACAGATGTATTCGGTGTTTTTATAACAGCGTTTTTCAGGTATTACTAACTTAATAAATGGTGTTTCTTAATACTTTGGCAAGGAAAATCAAACTCGATCAAGAGATTTGCTCATGTTTTTGCAGTCTGTAATAACCTTCAACCTGCTGTATAATTAACCGTATTGTTCAACTTTCAAAATTAAACTAACAGTTGCTATAAATCGCGATCGCACGATGTACATGCAAATTCTCAGTTCTTTGAAGTTATTGTTCTAAGTATTGTCAATACTTTGGTAAATACTTAAATAAGAATTCGATATAATCGTTATAATAGCCACTCTTCATACACAGCATATTGTCAACCTCTCACCAGGGGGCGTATTACGCCAGCAGTATACAAATCATAGGAAGCGCTTTGCTGAAGTTACCGTCGTCGATAGGTAGCGCCTTGTGGAAGTTTCCGGTTTTGGTTGCAGAAGGATAAGGTTACGTGCCATAAAGCGATGTCGATAGGTAGCGCCTTATGGAAGTTTCCGGTTTATTGCAGCCCGTGCCATAAAGCGGTTAGCTAGCTAACCGCTTAAAAATATACTTGCATATCGGTTTGTTGTTAAATTCAGTTGAATAGCATGAAATATTTTTTAGGGAATTCATGTGATACAACAGAATTAGTTTAACTCTAGGTGCTATGGTGACAGATAGGTCATATAATATAATGTGGAATAATTTTTAATTCAAATCAGATATAAAGATAATGTTCAGACAAATGATTCATAATATTGCGTATGTTATCTCATAACATGTGTTTTTAAAATTAAACCTTAATAAAAACAAAAGTAGTAACGATAATATGTGAATAAAGTATCATACAGTGTCCAAAAAAACTCGATAACTGCCCCTTACATATTATTGCAAGCTGCACATAGTGTGACAAATGAAAAATCCTCATCTGCAATCATGATGTCGAAATCTTCATTTTTAGTAATAATAATTATTGCAGCGCTAAGTAAAGTTCGTTTCGACGCCATATTGATTCAGAAGATGACTGTTTGATTTAACAATAGAAACCGGAATTTAAAATATGATATTTTCTTCTTCTGGAAGGTGCAAATCGAACCGGCCTAGTAAGAAATATACATTCTGTAAATGCATTGTTGCAACAGAGATGCAAGAACTCGAGAAGGAGAAGCTAGTACCTGGCCTTTTTGCAGTCTGTCGAAAGGATTAATTCATGTACACTTAAATCAATTTAGTCTCATTTATATTCATTTCAAAAATTGGAA